>NC_077232.1:39499868-39622368 GCF_027887165.1 Monodelphis domestica | reverse complement strand
AACCTAGGCAGACTAGTGTAGGAGAAAGAAAATTGGACTTTGGAGGGAGAAGATTAGGATTCAAATTCTGACTTTTTCCTCATTGATTCATAGATTTAGGACTGAGAGGCTCCTTAGATATTAAGTCAAGCTCCCCTATTTTATATATGAGAAGACTGAGGCTCAGAGACATGATGTGTCTTGCCTTCAGTCCCACAGCTCACTAGCAATCATCAGAGGTGGAATTTGACCTTGGCTTTTCTGGACTCTAGGTCCAGTGCTCTTATCTACCACCTCCTGCCTCCAGCTGATTCTGAGCAATTCACTTGATTGATGTGAACCCCAGAGAATGCCCATGTTGCCTCCAACAGCTCTCCCACTCTCTTTAGACAGATTGTCCCTTTGGAGCACACCAAAGAGCATGAGACGTTCAACTTGAAAAATAAATTACTCTGCCTAGTCCAGGGTAGTTTCCAAAGGAGCCATCTGTAGTCAGGAGGCAGTCAATATGGCGGGCGGCATACCACTATCTGCTAAGCATGCTAGTTCAAAATTGAAAAGGAAGAATTAAATTCTAGAATGTTGAGTTAGAAGGAGCTTTAGAAAGCCCATGCACCAGTTCTATACAGTGTAAAGTCATAAGAAGGGGGCTACTAGGTGGTTCAATGGGTAGAGAGCCAGGTCTGGAGAAAGGATGTCCTGGGTTCAAATTCGACCTCAGATACTTCTCAGCTGGGTGACCCTGGGCCAGTCACTTACCCCAACTGTCTAGCCCTTCCTGTTCTTCTGCCTTAGCACCAATACACAGGATTGATTCTAAAATGGAAGGGAAGGGTTCTTTTTTTAAACAATGAACATCAGGTAATGAGTAGTTCAAAGATTCATGCCTCCATTGAAGTTAGAAATGACTGAACAATACATTTATTAAGGGCTTATGATGTGCCAGCTACTAGGCAAAGTCCTGAGAATTCAAAGACAATAATAAAACAGTCCTTGATTTCAAGAAGCTTGCGTTCTATTTCCTTACGTATCTTTCCGCCTTAACTCCTTCTTCCATCTAATCTACCCATTGTACTGCTTCCAGAATCAATTAATCAGCATTTATTGAGCTCCTAGTGTATGCTTCATGCATTGTACCAGGTCTTAGGGGCACAGATATCAAACTAAGCTAGTCCATGCCCACCAGAAGCTTAGCAGTTATCGAGGAAGTCGTGGATCCGTGTAAGGATAGTTAAAATAAATACAAGGTAATTGGGGGGAATGAGGAAGGCACAGCTGGGGGGGGGGGGATGAAAACAGCTTCATGTAGTCTTGGGAGGATTAGAGAAGGAGTCCCTTTTATAAGTGAGGCAGGCACAAGCAATGCAAAGGAACAGGGGTCAGAGACGAAATAACCCATGACTAACTTATCTTTTTTCTGGCCACATCTCTCTTAAATATATATATATACATAGATATCTCTTGCACAATTCTTGTGGGTAATATGTTACAGCTTGCTCACGTGCCTCTTCCTTGCCCTTTGGATGACTCACAATTTTGTTTCATTTTTTAAATCGGATGACATAAAAATAACAAGACCATACACATTTGTATAGCATTTTGTCATTTGAAAAATGTTTTTATAAACTAGTACCAGTGGCATTGGTTGACCCTCTTGGATGCATTTGGGAGAACCACCTCCCTGTCTAACCTGCCCTCAATTATTTAGTCTAGATTGTTAAAGTTTGGGGAAGGGGGTGGAGCAAAGGGTATATGACCAATTCATGAACCACGAACAATTGCTGACTTTTATTTGTTAAAATTAATCTCATTTTCAGATGTCTTGTTTTTATATCACCTTAATTTTATGATTATGATTTTATTATTCTCTAACAAGTGAATCAACCTTTGTAACAAATTCTTTACAACAGATTTTTTTTAAAGGAGGGGGAAGCAATTAAGTATATAAACCCCCTAGAGGACCCTTCCACCTCTGGAAAAAGGGAGGGAGATGCAGTTTTTTAATTTTCTCTGGGACAAAGCTTAGCCATTATATTTGTACATGGTTCAATTTGGAGGTTCTTTCTACCTTCGTCCTTGGGCAGATTTGTTTTCCTGGTTCTGCAGGTTTCCACTCTGTATCTGTTCCTGTCTTCCACTCTGTATCTGTTCCTGTCTTCCCTCTGAGCTCTCCATCGTTGTTTCTTATGGTGGAATAGCTTCCCATTACATTCACAAGCCAGTTTGTTTAGCCATTTCTCCAAAAAGCAGGAATCTGATTTTCCCTCAGTTTTTCATTACCACCAAACATGCTGTTATGAATATGTTGGAATAGGTGGGATCTTGCTTTAAATCTTTAACCCTCATTAAACTGTGAGCTTCTTGAGGGCTTTTTTGACTTAGATGTGTATCATGTAATATCATGGAAAGAGAGCTAGACCTAAAGACCACAGGGAGCTGGGTTTGAATCCTACCTCTTATACTTGTTATCTATGAGGCCATGGAAATTGGTTTACCTCTCTCAGCCTCAGATTTCTCAGCTATTAAATGAGAGACAATAGTTATAGAACACCCCTGACTTAGTGGGAGGATTACATGAGACAACAGAGGTAAAGATATCTCCAGCCTTTAGAAATTACAGATTGTCAACTATTTTTATTCTTATTTTCTAACTCTGCTGAGGCTAGAACTAGTAAAAAGGGGCTTTTAAATTGCAACAAAAGGAGAAATGAAGCATATTCTGATATGAAGCATATTTCCCTGGAGTCCTGAGAGCACACTCAATTGGTAGGTAGCTAGGTGATACAGTTGGTAATAATAATAACAATAATAATAATAATAATAGCTAGCATTTACATTGGACTTTCTCTCTCTCCCTCTCCCCCCGCCTCTGTCTCTTCTGTCTCTCTCTCCCTCCCTTCTCTCTGTCTCTCTCCCTCTTCTTCCTTCCTTCTCCATCTTTTCCCTCTCTCTCTTTCTCTCTCCCTCTCTCCCTCCCTCCTTCTCTCTGTCTCCCTCTTCTTCCTTCCCTCTCTGTCTCTTCCCTCTCTCTCTCCCTCTCCCTCCCTCCCTCCCTCTCTCTCTCTCTCTCTCTCTCTCTCTCTCTCTCTCTCTCTCTCTCTCTCTCTCTCTCTCCTCTCTCTCTTCTCTCTCTCTTCCCTCTCTCTCCCCCTCTCCCTTCCTCTCTCTTTTTCCCTCTCTCTCTCTTTCCTTCTCTCTCTCTCTCTCTCTCTCTCTCTCTCTCTCTCTCTCTCTCTCTCTCTCTCCCTCCCTCATTCTCTCTGTCTCCCTCTTCTTCCTCCCCTCTCTGTCTCATCTCTCTCTCCCCCCCCTCCCCTCTCTTTCTCTCTTCTCTCTCTCTTCCCTCTCTCTCCCCCTCTCCCTTCCTCTCTCTTTTCCCTTCTCTCTTCCTCCCCCCTCTCCCTCCCCCTCTTCTCTGTCTCTCTCCCTCTTCTTCCTTCCTTCTCTGTCTCTTCTCTCTTTGTCACTGTGTTTGTCTCTCTCTCTCTCTCTCTCTCTCTCTCTCTCTCTCTCTCTCTCTCTCTCTCTCTCTCTCTCTCCTTCCCTTCTCTCTTTCTCTCTCTGTCTCCCTCTTCTTCCTTCCTCTCTGTCTCTTCTCTGTGTCTCTTTCTCTCTCCCCCTCCCTCCCTCACTCCCTCTCTCTTTTCTCTTTCTCTCTTGTCTCTCTCTCTCTCCTTCTCTCCTTCCCTCCCTTCCCTTTCCTCTCTTTCTCTCCATATATGTGTATATATGTATATACACACACATATATATCTATAATTTTTGCTTTAATTATCTTCACAATCTAGGGAGATAGCTACTATTATCAGTTAAGTAGATAGAGGCCTAGACCTGATTCACAAAGACCTGGGTTCAAATGTGATCTTAGACACTTACTAGCTAAGTGACCCTAGGCAAGTCACTTAACATGCTTGCCTCAGTGGCCTCATCTGTAAAATGGGGACAATAATAACATCTACTGCTTAGGGTTGTTGTGAGGATATCTTTGAAAAACATTTTGCAAACAATAAAATAATTTATGATTCTAGCCCTGGATTCAAGCCATTTATTAATTGTATGAGTTTGGACAAGTCAGTTCTCTTATCTGCAAATCAGTTTCCTCATCTATGAAATGAAGTTCTGGACAAGACGGTTGTCAGGGTCCCTTTCATCTTTGATATTCTATCATTGGACAGTTTAAATGGAAGGGTCTGCGTGAAGGGGCACCTTATGGAATCGTAGGTCCACGCTAGGAACGTCAGAGACTTTCTTGTCTGATCTTATTTTACAGATGAGGAAACTGAGACCTAGAAAGGGCCAGTGACTTTCCCAGGATCTAACAGGGAGAAATAAGGGTCAGAGGTCCTCTTACTCCACTGTACCAGACTCCCCCTAAAAAGGGTCTGACCCTAAGAGTCCAAGCACTGAAAGGAAGACTTCACTAAGAGTGTTTGCACTGGATGTACATGCCAGCCCATCTAGGTGCCCTCTGGGTGGCACACTAAAAGGCAAAAGGGATTATTTAAAGTTGGACCTATCGGGAACACCCTAGCTTTCAAGAAAAATGCTGCATGGGCAGAAACAGGTTTTTCTTAAATCTTGTCCAAAATACTCCCACAAAGCAAACTTCCCAGATCCTAATTTCTCAATTGGGAAAGGTCTTTAGAGAGTCAGAGAGGGCTGGGTTGGACTTCACTGACTTAGGAAGGCTTCTTATTCATATCAAAGGTAACTTGGTTTGTGCCATGGTGTTGGAAGTTGGCAAAAGGGTGATTTGGATGATGCTTTGACTGATTGTGCACGGCATTGGTTGCAGTTGTTGCCAGCTGTATCAGCTTTTGTGGTTTGAACTCCAAAAGGCTGCATGGTCCCAAAAGAGAGCCAGGTCCAGAGACAGGAAGTCCTAGGTTCAAATATGACCTTTGTTGTATGACCCTGGGCAAGTCACTTGACCCCCATTGCCTAACCCTTACTGTTCTTCTGCCTTAGAACTAATACCCAGCATTGATTCTAAGACAGAAGGAAAGGTTTTTTTTTTTTTAAAGACAGAGAACATTAAAAGATGTAAAATAGATAACTGACTACATTACATTAAAAAGATTTTGAACAAACAAAACCAATGCGACCAAAATTAGAAGTGAAACTAAAAATTGGGAAATTTTTATAGTGGTTCTGACAAAGGTCTCATTTCTTGAATATATGGAGAACTGAGTCAAATTTATAAGAATACAGGGCATTCCCCGATGGACCAACAGTCAAAGGATCTGGACAGGCAGTTCTCAGAGGAAGACATTAAAGCTATCTTTAGTCTTGTTCTAGGAAGTTGGAGACTTCAGGAGTTATGTCTGTTTCTTGTTCCCTTGATATAGTGCCACAGGCAAGATTCATGCATTCTTTGGATTATCTCCCATCAGTTAAGAGAAAAAGAGATAGCCATGGTTAAAAGCTGTTAAATATGTGTGGAAAGAGGGGGTGGGATGATCCCAAAAGAGAGGAAGGGACCCCTGAAGACAGCCCCCTTTTTTTTCCAGCATCTCTCAATAAAAAGAATACTCAGGGAAAAGCCCTAGCATGTTGATGCATTGGTACAGATGGTTAAAGAGCACCTCCATGGATACAAGCACTCCTGGACCATTGGAGTGGAAGAGGGAGCTGGTTTAGCATCCTGGCTGCTGTGGACCAGGATATTGGTAGAGCTGGGGAAGTGTGAGCTGAGAGAGCAAGGTGCTGGGGTGGAGAGTGGGCAACTCAGGAAGGCATAAATTTGGATCCTGTGCCAGTGACTCTGGCCTTTACCTCTCGTGCCTCTGTTTTCTCATCTGTAAAATAGGCATAATAATAGACCATCTCGTCCAGAATTATTGTGAGAATCAAATAAGGTAATTTATTACATTATCTTAGAGTCCCATATAAATGCTGGCTATGAGTGTGGCACTTACTACTGTTATATTTAATCTTCCATCTTTCTACAACAGGTAGAGGAGACCTGGGGGAGCTGGAGTCTGCTCTGCCTGGAGGTGGAGAGTGAGGGCCCTTTGGGCAAGGAAGATATCAAGGCAGTTCCAAGAAGTCTAAGAACTTTGTAGACTCCAGAGATCTTCTTTGATCATGCTGATAGTTTTCAACCTCCTTGCCTATTGTGCGTTTCTTTAATATTCTTGGGCTTTGGGCTCCTGTGAACTGCATTTTTAACAATCTTAGAAATATTTTTTGTCTGGGGTATTTTTTTAATTTAAACTCTTACCTGTCTTGGAACCAATACAAAGCAGAAGAGTGGTAAGAGCTAGGCAATGGGGGTCAAGGGACTTGCCCAGGGTCACACATCTGGGAAGTGTCTGAGGTCAGATTTGAACCAAGGACCTCCCATCCCTAGGCCTGGCTCTCAATCCACTGAGCCACCCAGCTGCCCCCTTGAGTATTTTTATTAAAGGGACTTATTTGAATCTTACCAAATGCTGATCGTGAACCATTCCTTGGACATGATACCTGTGGATCCACAGGCTCTTTTTTTTTTTTTAAACCTATATCTTCTGATTTAGAATTAGGACTATCAATTACAGGGCAGAAAAGCAGTAAAGGCTAGGCAACAGGGGTTAAGTGACTTGCCCAGGGTCATACAGCTAGGAAGTATCTGCAAATTTGAAACCTGGCCTGGCTCTGACCCATCTAGTTGCCCCTTTATTGGTTGTTTTCTTTTTCTTTTTTCTTTTTGCATTGTTTACCTAACTGGATTGTAGGGAAGTTTGCTCTAAATGATTTATCTAAATTGCCTTTTAACTTAAAGCATTTTATAATGGGTGGGGAAAACTGTTCTTAGCCATCTAAGCAAGAAATCACATGGAAAGGTAGGTGATATGGTGGGAAGAAGTGACCTGATCCTGGCTCCAGGCCTTGGCCAAGCTGTCTCTCAGTCTGGAATGCAATGAACTTCTTTATCACCTTTGCCTTTTTGAACCCCCAAGCTTCTTTTATGACTTAGCTCCAGGGCTAGCTTCTTGAGGCCTTTCCCAAGGCCCCACCTGGGAGTGCCTTCCTGTCCCCCCTCCTCCAATTGTCAGAGATTTATTGTCTTAGATCTCATATCTGTATCCACAGGGCATGGTGCTTGGCACCTAAGAAACACCCAGTCATCCAGTCTACATTGATCAAGCACCTACTATGTGCCAGGCAGGGTGCTAAGTTCTGGGAAAATGAGAAGAAGCATAAAACAGTCCCTGCCCTCAAGGAACATTCCATCTAATTCCAGAGCCAACAGGCAAACAAATATGTGAAAACATTTAGGTTAAATGGGACAAAAGTCAAAAGAGGGAAGGCACTAGAATGAAGTGGGGTGGGGAAAGACTTCCTGTAGGAGGGGGGATTTTAGTTGGGACTTGAGGGAAACCAGTTGACTTTTCAAATTCTTTTTCAATAATTCAGTTGATATTTAGTTATATGTCAACATATTTCTCCTGAGAGAATGTAAGCTCTTCAGGGCTGGTGTGTGTTTCTATTCCCAGCTTCTCAAATTGTCTGGCATACTGGTAGGTGCTTAATTAATGTTGATTGATTCCCACCAACTAGCTGAGTGACCTTAATTTCAGTTTGGATTTCAGTTTCTTCATCCATAAAACAGGGAGGTTAGAATGGATTGTTTTCTAATCACAAACTTATGTTTCCTTTCTTTTCTTTCTTTTTTAATTTTGTATGGTGAATGCCTACCTTGGGATGGCAAGCAGTGTGTGTTCATTTCTTTATTTTAAACCCTTACCTTCTTAGAATCTATATTGGTTCTAAGGCAGATAGTAGTAGTAAGGGGGAGTTAAGTGACTGGCCCAGGGTCCCACAGCTTCAAGTGGCTGAGGTCAGATATGAATTTAGGACTTCAGGTTTCTAGGCTTCTCTCTCTCTCTCTTTCTCTCTCTCTCTGTCTCCCCCTCCTCTATTCTCTCTCTCTGCCTAGCTGTCCCTATGTCTGTTTATTTATTAATCATTTTTTTCAAGTAAAATATTAGCTCACTGAGGGCAGGGTTTTTTTTTTTTTAATCCTCAAGATCTAGCCCAATGCCTGGCTCTCAGTATCCTGTCCTTTGATTGAATTGCATTCTTAGAGTTGTCTTAGACTCACACACAAAAATGACACAGTTAAGACAATGCTCTTCATGGAGACACTGTTTGGGGAAATTACAGTGATATAAACAAGATAGGAGCCGTGACTAACACCAGCATTCAAGACAAACCGCCTTTGCCCTTTTGCAAATGTCACTCCGGCTTGTCATTATTGGGGGGTGGGGTGGGCTCTTCATCAAAGGCGAAGCCTAAAGTGTAAGCAGAGAGCATTTTTTGGAAGGTTTCCTGCTGAACTACGGGGTGGTTAGAAAACAAATAAATGCTGACAGCTGCAGGAGGTTCTTAACACCTGGAGCTGCAGAAAAGAAACTGTTTTTTTTGCTTTTTATTTTTAATGACACTTGGTTCGTTCGGTTTGGTCGGGCTCCCCTCTTTCGCTGCTTTGTTTTCAGTTGTTGCAAACTTCCAGTTAACCCTTGGAGTTCAGGACGCTTCGCGCAGGGAAGCGCTTTTCGAAATTAAAAGCGCTATCCTGGAAGGGGTTCCCCCGGAACCTGGGCTGCTTTCTGGTTCCGAACCTTTTCCCCGGCCTCGGGCCAGGGCGCCCTTTCCCGGATCCAGGGAGGCTCGCAGAAGTCTTCCATCCACGCCGGCGGGCTGTTTGTTTGCATCCCCGCCGGCTGCTGGAGAGTAATACCTTCGGATCTCGGACTGTCGGCTTTGCAGGAGGGGGGTGGGGAGGGGCGGGGGGCTGCTGCCCGGACTGGAGGGCCCCCGAGCCCTCCTCCGGGCTCTTAGACCTACTGGGTGTCTGCCCCTGCCTGGGACAGTCCACTCCCCCAAAGCCCAGGGCTAGATTCCCGTGCATGACCTCGCTTCCTCTGGATGTGCAATCTGATTGGCTTGGCTTGGGATCCCCACGGCAGGCAGCCCTGGAGAGGCCCCAGGTTTGGGGGGGAGGGGGTGTCTCACGCCAGAGAAATGCAGCCCCTGAGCTCGCTTGACCTGCTACATCCTCCCGGGCTTTTCAAGTCAAAGAACTCCGACTTCCTGAAATTGTTGCACTGGGTGTAAGTGCTGCCTCTTCCCCCGCCCCTCCCCCTACAAGAAGCTGTTGGCTGGGGGGTCGGGAGGAGGTGGGGGACAGGAGGCAAGGGGAGGCTGGGGTTGGAGCGGGGGGAGCGGAGAGAAAGTTCAGCCTTGCACGCCCACCCCAGAAAAGGGGGAGCTGGAGATGCCGGAGACGTGCCTGCGCTGCGCGCAGGCTGCGCCGGGCCGGAGGGAGGGAGGGACGGAGCCGGCCCGGGCTGGACCTCGGCCTCTTGGCCAGTGGGTGTGATGTGAGGGGCTGGGCCGGGCCGGGCCGGGCAGGGCCGGGTTGGGTTGGGCAGGGCTGGGCAGAGCAGCAGACCGCGAGCTCCCGGGGAGGCTGCACACACACTCTGTCCCTGTTGGAGAGCTGGCTCCGCGCAGGACCCCAGGTGACCCGGAGAGGGGGTGAGTGTGAACCGCCCAACGAGTTTGGGGCCGGCAGGGGGGCGGGCCACAAGCTAGCTCCCGGGACGAACGCCGCCGCTGTCCCGCGTGGGGGTGTGGGCAGCCCCCCCGGGCTATCTGGCACCGCTCTGGGGGACCCTCCTTGTTTACAAGTCTCGGGGAGCGCTCCGAGGGCCTTTTTTTCCCTCTCCGGGAGGTCTAGAGGACGGTTCCTCTGACTCCGGCCTTTCCTGGGGGTTTGTGAGCGAGGGCTTGGGCAGCCTTCCGCTTTTTGTTAAGAAGCAGATCTGAAAGGAGAGGTGTGAGAGGGGAGACGGGGCTTTTCTTGGGGGCTTCTCTCTTCGCCCCGTGAATCCTGAGCAAAGCCTAGCCCTGGGAAAATGCCTCCTCCGCGGCCCCCCATCCCCACCCTGGACCCTGGGTAGACCACTATCCGCGCCTAGCCCTCCGTTTAGCTTGTCCTGCAATTACCAAGGACTCGGGGAGCCCCAGCTGTGTGCTGGGAACCCCGGAGATGGCTGGATCTCTTGATGCCTCCAGCCACGTCCCTTTGGAGCTTTCTACACCTTTCTCCGCGCGGGCTCCGGGGATCCTACATTTAGAGTCCGAAGCAAACATGCAAATCACCGGGACCAGCCTCGTTCTGAGGAGGACGCTAAGGAACGAGCGCCTGGCTCCAGGTGCTGCGGGGAGTAGGGTCCGAGGTGGGATTCGAACTCCCCGCCGTTCCTCTTAGAGGTCCCTGCCCTGGGTCCGAGCCCCGTTGTGTGTGTGTGTGTGTACAGGCAGTGCGGCTTGGGGGGACAAGCCCTGTGCTGCCAGGAGCCCCCCCCCCCCCCAGCTTGAGTCTTTTCGAGAAACGCTGTAAAAGCTGGCTTCATCTTCGGGGCTCCCTCCTCCCAGTCAGATGACATCTCTTCTGTCTCCAAACCCCGCGCCTTCTTTTGTGTTTGTCAGCAACAAGTAGGGAGCGAGAGTATTTATAGAAGGCTCTGCAATCCTGTGGTGTAGCAAGGTTTCAATTACCCCTATTTGCCCATATGACTAAATGCAAGTTCTCTGTCCGGGCTGCCGCGGGGGAGAACCCTCCGGGCCGGGGGGGCTGGGCAGAATTGTAAGGAGCCCCCTGCAGAAGCTGGGGCGGCCCCGGGGAAGGGGGGCGTCGGGACCCCGGGCTACCCGAGGTAGGAGGGTCTTGGAGAAGTCATTTTAGTCCAGCTCCGGGAGAACTGAAGCCCCGAAGAAAATGACTGACTAGCATTGAGAACTCCTGGCTTTCGGCTTCCTGAACTGGCATCCTAGAGATAGATTTGGAGCTGGAAGGGAGATGAGAGGTCCGCGAGTCCCTTAGAACCCAGTGGGGAAGGGACTTCGCCAAGACCACACAGACCGCCCATATCTAAGGATTCCCAAGACGATATTCTTCTTCCTTCATCAGTTCATTGGAAGATTCAGCCAAATTGAAGTCATGCAAGTTTGCATTTGGAAGAAAATTTGCAGAATTTTTGGGAGCCCTCTGAGTGGGGTCAGAGTCTAGCCGGGCTCATTCATCCCTTTAACACTGTAGCAGGCGCTTATCGAACTTTGCTTTCATTCGGTTATTTTGGCTTCCCCAGGAGGTCCCTCACCGGGTTAACTTGAGGAGCTTCAATCCTAGCCACAAGGGGGGCAGGAATGATATTTCTTTGCCCCACATTCTGCTACATTTCACACAGCTCTGCAGTGAGCTAGTAAATAACTCCTTGATCAAAGGCAGCCAGTACAAAGTGCAGGAGGCAGGGAGAATCCTTTAGAGAACCCTTTAGAACCCCAGTAGAGTTTAGAACCCTGTAGAGAATTCAGAACCCTGTAGATAGTTTAGAACTCTATAGAGAATTTAGAACGCTGTAGAGTTTAGAACCCTGTAGAGTTAGAACTCTAGAGAATTTAGAATGCTGTAGAGTTTAGAACTCTAGTGAATTTAGAATGCTGTAGAGAGTTTAGAACCCTGTAGAGAATTTAGAACCCTGTAGAGAGTTTAGAATTCTAGAGGATTTAGAACCCTGTAGACAGTTTAGACCCTGTAGAGAATTTAGAACCTTGTAGAGAACTTAGAACCCTGTAGAGAGTTTAGAACTCTAGAGAATTTAGAACCCTGTAGAAAGTTTAGAACTCTAGAGAATCTAGAATGCTGTAGAGAGTTTAGAACCCTGTAGAGAGTTTAGAACTAGTGAATTTAGAATGCTGTAGAGTTTAGAACCCTGTAGAGTTTAGAACCCTGTAGAGAGTTTAGAACCCTGTAGAGAGTTTAGAACCCTGCAGAGAGTTTAGAACCCTGTAGAGAGTTTAGAACTAGTGAATTTAGAATGCTGTAGAGAGTTTAGAACCCTGTAGAGAGTTTAGAACTCTAGAGAATTTAGAACCCTATAGAGAGTTTAGAACCCTGTAGAGAGTTTAGAACCCTGTAGAGAGTTTAGAACTAGTGAATTTAGAATGCTGTAGAGAGTTTAGAACCCTGTAGAGAGTTTAGAACCCTGTAGAGTTTAGAACTCTAGAGAATTTAGAACCCTGTAGAGAGTTTAGAACCCTATAGAGAGTTTAGAACTAGTGAATTTAGAATGCTGTAGAGAGTTTAGAACCCTGTAGAGTTTAGAACCCTGTAGAGTTTAGAACTCTAGAGAATTTAGAACCCTGTAGAGAGTTTAGAACCCTATAGAGAGTTTAGAACTAGTGAATTTAGAATGCTGTAGAGAGTTTAGAACCCTGTAGAGTTTAGAACCCTGTAGAGAGTTTAGAACTCTAGAGAATTTAGAACCCTGTAGAGAGTTTAGAACCCTGTAGAGAGTTTAGAACTAGTGAATTTAGAATGCTGTAGAGAGTTTAGAACCCTGTAGAGAGTTTAGAACCCTGTAGAGAGTTTAGAACTCTAGAGAATTTAGAACCCTGTAGAGAGTTTAGAACCCTGTAGAGAGTTTAGAACTAGTGAATTTAGAATGCTGTAGAGAGTTTAGAACCCTGTAGAGAGTTTAGAACCCTGTAGAGTTTAGAACTCTAGAGAATTTAGAACCCTGTAGAGAGTTTAGAACCCTATAGAGAGTTTAGAACTAGTGAATTTAGAATGCTGTAGAGAGTTTAGAACCCTGTAGAGTTTAGAACCCTGTAGAGTTTAGAACTCTAGAGAATTTAGAACCCTGTAGAGAGTTTAGAACCCTATAGAGAGTTTAGAACTAGTGAATTTAGAATGCTGTAGAGAGTTTAGAACCCTGTAGAGAATTTAGAACCCTTAGAGTTTAGAACTCTAGAGAATTTAGAACCCTGTAGAGAGTTTAGAACCCTGTAGAGAGTTTAGAACCCTGTAGAGAGTTTAGAACTCTAGAGAATTTAGAACCCTGTAGAGAGTTTAGAACCCTGTAGAGAGTTTAGAACCCTGTAGAGTTTAGAACTCTAGAGAATTTAGAACCCTGTAGAGAGTTTAGAACCCTGTAGAGAGTTTCAAAGGAGCTGGTGGCAGAGAGTGAGGGTCCTTTCTTTTCCTCTTCTTCCCTCCCCTTTTCTCTTCCCTTATCCTCCTCTCCTTCCCTCTTCTCCAAAATGCCTCTTTTGGTGTGTGCAGGAGAAAGGCTTCCTGCTCCCACTGAACCCTGGCTCCTTGGGGCCTCCTGCTTTTGATTTTGGAGCCGTCCATTCCGATCGCTGAGTGCTTCTTAGATCTGGACAGCCTTTGTGGGATAGACTGTGGCAGAGGGATGGAGCCTGAGCTAGTCCACCCAGAACATGAAAAAAGCCAGCCGCTCGCTCGCTCACCTCGTGATGGAGAGTCCTCCTTGTGTCTGGCTTCCGAGCAGAAGAGCAGGGAGCCCAGGCGATGGCAATTAAGTGACTTGCCCAGCCAGGGAGCGTCTGAGGTCCTCTTAGAACCCGGGACCTCCCTCTGGCTCTCCTCCGCCTCGCTAGCCCCTGTCCAAAGCTTAGAGCTGGGAAGGGAGCCCCCTTTGTTCCAGGAGGTCCAGGGTTGGGGTGATCTGCTCAGGGGCCACGCTTTGGATTTCTCAGCCTTGTTGAAGGCTGCGACCATCCCTGGCTGAAATACATGGTACGCAGTTTCCATTTGCATCCCAATTCCTATCGATTTCTACTCTGATACGGACTAGATTTGGACATGGACACGCCATGATGACCGACCGCCCTTTGGTCTCCTGGTCTGTAACATAGGGATGTAAAATTCAGAGGGTTTCGGTAAGTGCCCACGATAACCCTCCAAGGTGGCAGAGGGATGCGTTAGGCATCTAGGTGGCAAGGCTGCAAGAGCGGCTCGTCCCAGAGTCAGGAAGAGCCCAGTTTGAATCCTGCCTTACTAGTGGTTTGATCTTGGCCAAGTCATGGACCCTTATTTGCCTTTGTTTCCTCATCTTGCCATCTACTTGACTATTTCTTTTTACTCTTTTTAAAATTAATTAATAAGTAATTAATAATTACTATGACTATGCTGAGGAACAATAAATAAAATGCTTTTCAAGCCTTAGAGCTCTGTAGAAATGCTAGCCATGTATTACTTCAGGGGAGATTTGAATCCAGCATCCTCCCAATGCAACTTGGAGACTCTGTTTTATCATCTGAAAAACTGGGAGATTTGCCCTTGTTTTGAGGAAAATATTTGTAAATCCTCGAACCAACATAGAAAGGTTGAGTCAATCTTGTTACTTGTCCTCTTCAGCTCTAAATCTATGATCTTATAGCCTGGGGGGGACCTTAGAAGTCCTTTAACTAAGTCCCCTCCTTATAAAGATGGGGAAACTGAGGTCCAGACTTACAGTCATCCCCTTTTTCTTTCACTGTAAATTCTAAAATACAATGTCTCTCCTTTAGTCTGTCTATGGAAAGGCTGTGTCGTTCATCACATGGGGGCTTTTTCCTTATGTTTTCTTTTAAAATAAATTATTGGAGCAATTAGTGGATAAAGAGCTACCGCTGGAATTGGAAAGGTCTGGGTTCAAATCTGGCCTCAGACACTTCCTAGCTGTGTGACCCTGGGCGAGTCACTTAACTCTAATTGCCTGGTCCTTAATGCTTTTCTGCCTTGGAATGGATACTTGTCTTTATTTTAAAACAGAAGAGAAGGGTTTAAAAAGAAATATTCTGGCCAGAGAGACTATTCAGGGTTATACTGACACATAGGTGGCTCTCCTCAAATTATTATTATTTTTTTTTCTCAAATTATTTTTACAGTGGGCCAGAGTGTGAAGGTCTCCATTCTTGGTTCTGTTCCTTTCTCAGTGCTTGGGAGAATTTTAGCCACAGGATGGCTCAATTCTGTCTGTATAGCTTGGAAAATCCCACTGAAATGAGAAATTTGTGGATTTCTGGAACATTTTTTCCCCAAAATTTGCTATGTTGATTTTTTCAAATCTCTGTGTGTTTCCATATGTTCTTGTGGTCTAGTAAAACCTCATTCTACCCTGAGTGCTTTCTTTTCTCCCGGAGAGGGGAAAAAAAGAGCCTACTTTGGCTCTTCCTCCAATGAAAATCTTTGGGATAGTGGAAAGTGCACAGGACCTGGTGTGATGAGATTTGAGTTCATAAGAACATAGTGTGAGGCCTAGAAGGGACTTGGAAGGCCATCTCAACCAATTTTCCTCATTTTTTTTAAACTGCCCATTTTACAGAGGAGGGGACTGAGGCTTAGAGATGTTGAGGGAATGACCCGTGTTCACACAGTTGGTAAATTTATGTCAGAATCTGGATTTGAAACCAGCTTCAAGTCCCACACCAGCCCCCATCATAGCAGGGATTCTTAACTTTTTTCTATGTTGTGGATCGTGGACCTCATGGACAATTTAGGCAAAACCTGTGAATCTCTTCTTGGAGTGTTATTAAATGCTTAAAATTCATAGGAATACAAAGGAAACCAATCACACTGAAATCATTATAATTAAAAAAAAATTCAGATATCCCAGATGAATAATAACCCCTGCCCTGTACCAATTTTGCTAGTTGGGAGACCTTGGACAAGTCACCTTTCCAATCTAGGTTTCTTCCTCTGTGAAACAAGGAGAGAGGAAATAGATTAAGTGATATCTACAAGGTCCCTCCCAGCTCTGCCAGTGTGTGGGTACAGAGACCTCTTGAGAGGGGTAACCGCAAGGGCAGTGGGGACTGCTTTTGTACCGACGTTGCCTAGCACCGAGACAGGCATGTTCTTAATAAATACTGGCATTGGTTGATTTTTTGAGGGGCCTTTGGAAAGGTGAAAATCTCCCTCTCCCTGACATCTTGCTTATTGGAGCTTCATTCTTTAAGGCCATCTCTCTGGGCAACTCTTTTATTTTTTATTTTTTTAATAGTTCTTTTTAAAAAATTTTTATTTAATTGATTAATTTAGAATATTTTTCCAGGATTACAAAAATCATGTTCTTTTCCTCCCTTCCTCCCAACCCCCTCCCATAGCTGATGCACAATTCCACTGGGTAACCCTCTTTTAAAAGGCAAATCCGAGGTCCCTTAAAGGCTGCACCTTAAGCTGTCAGCTCTTGACACCTCAGCATGGATTTATTCATCTCCAGAGTCTGAGCTCTGGGAACTGGGGTGACGGCAGTTTGAAGGAGATTGGGGGGGAAGGCAAGAAATAATTTTAGGGTATCAGGCTCCTAGGGACATGGGCTTAGAACTGGCAA
Source organism: Monodelphis domestica (assembly GCF_027887165.1). Classification (NCBI taxonomy): domain Eukaryota; kingdom Metazoa; phylum Chordata; class Mammalia; order Didelphimorphia; family Didelphidae; genus Monodelphis; species Monodelphis domestica. The sequence continues at coordinate 39,606,214 of NC_077232.1, read as the reverse complement.
GGGGGCCTCAGATCTATTTGCAGAGATAACCGCTTCAGATTTTAAGAAAAGAAAGTGAATTTTAATTTTAATTTTTTATTTTTTTGGGGGAAAAGTTTATCTAATTAAATTAGAATAGTTTTCCATGGTTACAAGATTCATGTTCTTTTCCTCCCCTCTTCCCACCCCCCTCCTGTAGCCACTGAGCAATTCCACTGGGTTTTACATGTGTCATTGATCAAGACCTATTTCCATGTTATTGATATTTGCATTAGGGTGATCACTTACAGTCTACATCCCCAATCATATCCTCATGGAACCATGTGATCAAGCAGTTGTTTTTCTTCTGTGTTTCTACTCCCACAGTTCTTCCTCTGGATGTGGACAGCATTCAAGAAAGTGAATTTTTAGTAAGAGGTCCCTTTTAAGTTTTTTTACTACTTTGCCAGGAAAAAATAGTAGCAATTAACATTTATATAATATTTTACATCATTGGTTTATAGACCTAGAACCAGAAGTGACCTTAGAGCCTGCCCAGTCCAATTCCTCTTTATTTTACAGATGAAGAAACCGAGGTTCAGATTGCTTATTGATATCACATCCAGGCTGATTGAGTCTTGGACTTAAGAGATGAAAGACATCATTGTTTAGTGGAAAAAGTTGTCTTGTTTCTCACACCCGAGATCAATGAGTAAATATCTGAGGCAGGATTCAAACCCAGGTCTTAACTTAAAACCTGTATTCTGCCCACAACTCTCCATAAGAAGATCATTCTTTGTAGTTCAAAATTTCTTTAAGGTAGAGATTGGAGAGGGGAAAAAAAAGTCAATAACTAATGGTTTTTACTTATTTTTAAATTTAAAAAAAAATGCTTTCTATCTTAGAATTCAATACTGTATTTTGGTTCCAAAACAGAAGAGTGGTAATGGCTAGGCAATGAGGGCTAAGTGACTTGTCCAGGGTCACAGAGCTAGGAAGTGTCTGAGGCCAAATTTGAACCCAGGACCTTTTGTCTCTAGGCGTGCTTCTCAATCCATTGAGCCACATAGCTGTTCCCAACTAATAGTTTTTAAAAGGAAGATCTAACTTTCAGTTAATCCCCAGCATGATAAGAATACTTGGACACAAGAGAGCTTTGGGTTCAAATTTTGTCATTGGCGCTTTTTGAGTGGTATGACCATGGGCAACTCATTGAACCTTTCTGAGGCTCAGCTTCCTTTCCTGTAAAATCAAGATAACATCTGTAGTATCTGTCTTTGAAGGATTGTTGTAAGACCCAAAGGAGACCATGCACTATGTAAGGCAGCCATTCATTCTTCTGTGGGTGGAATGTCCCATTGGGCAGCCCAAGAAAACTGGGAATAGTGGGGAATGGTCTCAGGAGCTGGTGGGAGAATCCATGGAAAGGGGAGCTGAGAAGGTAGCAGATGCTCATTCAGACCCAGGTAAGTCAGGAGCTGGGTTGACATTGACTTCATTGACTTTGAAAGTCCTAAGACATCACAGAGAACCAAGGACTCAGTGGTTGTTCTGATTCTCCTGAGGGTCAGAAGTCTTTGTTACCAGAGATAGCCAAAGAGGAAAGGATGCTGGATTTGGAGTAGTCAGAGGACCTGGGTTTGAGTTCTGGTTCTGCCCCTAGCTCTGTGACCTTAGACAAGTCATTCTACCTCTTTGTTTCTTGAGGGAATGTACCCTTCATCTCTAAATCTATGGTCCTCTGACCTGGAAGCTAGAAAAAACAAGGATGAAGTTTTTTTGAAAAAAAAAAGTTTTTTTTTTAGGGCTATTGGCAAGGTTAAAAAATGTAACTCCAGGGGGAAGCTAGGAAGCTCAGTGGATTGAGAGCCAGGCCCAGAAATGGGAGGTCCTGGGTTCTAATCACACCTCAGACACTTCCTAGCTGTGTGACCCTGGGCAAATTGCTTAATTCCTATTGCCTAGCCTTTACATCTCTTCTGTCTTGGAACTGATACACATTATTGATTCTAAGGTGGAAGGTAGAAGTTTTAAAAAAGAAAAGAAAAATTGTGATCTCTGTGTATTACTGTCTATAGTATATATGGTGACAATGCACATTATGTGGCAACTTAAGGCTCCTCAGGTATTTGCCTCACAATAGTCTTATGGGGTGGAGATTGTGTGTGTACACACATATGCTATAGATATTTATATACCTATATATCTATAGATAGATGGCTAGAGATAGATAGCTGGATAGATGGATGGATAGATAGATGGAGAGATGGATGGATGAATAAATGGATAGAGAGATAGGCAAATGGATAAGGAGATAGATGGATAGATGGATGGATAGATGGATAGACAGTGGATAGATAGATAGATGGAGAGATGGATGGATGGATAAATGTATAGAGAGATAGATGGAGAGATGGATGGATAGATGGATAGACAGTGGATAGATAGATGGATAAATGAATGGATAGATGGATAGCTGGATGGATGGATATAGATAGATGGAGATATGGATAGATAGATGGACAAATGGATGGATGGATGGATGGGTGGATGGATGGATGGATGGATAAATGGATAGATAGAGAGATGGATAGACAGATGGATAAGGAGATGGATGGATAAATGGATGGATGGATAGATAGATGAATGGATGGATGGATAGGTGGATAGATAGATGGAGAGATGGATGGATGGATAAATGGATAGATAGAGAGATACATGGATAAGGGGATAGATGGATAAATGGATGAATAGATAGATAGCTAGATGGATGGATAGATAGATGGAGATATGGATAGATAGATAGACGAATGGTTGGATGGATAAATGGATAGACAGATGGATAGACAGATGGATAAGGGGATAGCTGGATAAGTGGATGGATGGATAGATGGATAGATAATGAATAGATAGATGGATAGATGGATAGACAGTGGATAGATGGACAGATAGATAGATGGAGGGATGGATGGATGGATAAATGTATAGAGAGATAGATGGATGAATAGATAGGTATAGATGGATAGATAGATGAATGGATGGATAGATAACCAGGGGATGTAATCAGGGTAGTAACAAAGTTAAGATTATCCAGTTCTGATTTTGATTTGAAGATTTCTCTCTGTGAAAGTTGCACCCATCTCCATTGGTGACATATTGGGGGTTTTGTTGACAGTCACCTTGTGAAGTGTAGCCCAGGGCCTAAGGAAAATGCATGAGTATGATTGGTTGAGTCTTGGACATCAGAGATGAGAGATGAAGTAAACAACTTGGAGTGAGGAAGACCTTGGTTCTGAGGCTACTTCGCATACTGGCCATGGGCAAGTGGATTCACCACTTTGGAACTCAATTCAGTTCAATTCTGTAAACATATATTAAACTCCTGCTGTGTACCTGGCATAGTGCTCAGTGTTGAGGATACAGGAAAGAAGCAAAAGGAGCTTATAATCGAATGAGGGAGGTAACAGGCAAACTATATAAGAGTATGCAAAAAACAGGCTATAGAGGAGGATAAATTGGAAATAATTAGTAGAGGGAAAGCATTGGAATTAAGAGAGATCAGGAAAGGCCTCCCGTGGGAGGTGGCATTTGAATTGGTACTTAAAGGATGCCAAGGGAGATGAACAGCCAGAGAAAATGCTTGGAGCAGAAAGATGGGAGTGTCTCATTGGCTCCTGGTTGATTTCCCCAAGTGGGTTAATTTCCTCACGTGGGGTTAATTTCCCAACATGGAGGCTGTTGCCACTGAATCAGAGATGGCATCTGCCTAGAGGGATGCTGTGAGTATAGAAGCTGTACACCAGACACTTTGGAAACTTCAAAGTTGTGAGAATTCTGGGCTAGCTGCTAGCTGCTAATGATGGTAGCCCTGATGGATGCTTGATTGAATCCTGGCCGGTGTGGATCAGAACCACACCCAGGACATGGCATCTGAAAGAAGGAGCAGAGACAGCAGGGAGAGCTGGGCCCCAGGGTTGAGAGAGAGGTCACCCACATGCAGAGCTGACCAGCCTGGCCTGCAGAATGGCCAGGGAGTGACAGCATCCCTGGGCCTCAGGCCTGGAGGTGGCACGAGATGGGGTTCCCCCTCAGCCTGTAGCTGCCCTCTCTCAGGCCAGTGGATTGCCCGGAGAAGCCACAGAAAAAAGCATCCCCCGCCCCAGGGAACCACATCCTACTCTGTTCTTTTGGGCTCCCAAGGCCAAGGCCAGGGTGTGGCTCCCCAGTCTTAACTTAATCAGCTTTCTCCAAATACCCTGACTCATTTTTCCTTTCTTCCCCACCTCCTTAGCTTTTCACTTTTTTTTTGATTAATTCCATTTGAGTTTTATTTTCATTTTGAGACTTTCACCCTCTTGCTGCATCTCTTCCCCTAATCCACTGAGAATGCAAGAAAAACAAAACCAGCTTTAATTATATATAATCAAGTGAAACAAATTCTTGCATTATCCATGTAAAAAAATATGCTTTAATCAGCACGTGGGAGTCCCTCATCTCTGTCAGGAGGGTGGAGATCTATTGCCTTTCATCTGGGATTTTCTGGAGTTAATTGTTAATAAGAATTATATTAACTTTCGGGGTCATTTCTTTTTACTATATGTATATATATATATATATATATTTAACTCACCTTCTGTCTTAGAATCAATACTCTGTATTGATTTCAAGGCAGAAGAGCAATAAGGGCTTGACGGTGGGGTTTAAGTGACTTGCTCAGGGTCACACAGAGCTAAGGAAGTGTCTGAGACCAGATTTGAACCCAGGACCTCTAATCTCCAGGCCTGGTTCTCAATCCACTTAGTCACCTAGCTGCCCCCAAATACTGCATTTATTTTTATTTTTTGCATTTATTTTAAAATATTTTAAAATCTTGCTCCTTACAGCTTCTTGCCAGAAAGTTATGCTCTAGGCAGAGACCTACCTTGCTGACCCCTAATCCCAGCTGTGGGAGAAAGTGATTATAAGAAGCTGTGGATTGACTGGCATTTAATCAGCCCCAAGCTTGGTGCCTTGGGTATATCATAAATAAATGACTTCATAAATGTTTGTTTAATTCAAGTGAATTCTAAACATTCCTGGAAGCCACTTGAGGGTTTGACACACTGAAATGCTTCCTAAATGCCTGTTGACAATTGTTGGAAGAATATGACAGAGGAGGGGCCCTAAAGGTACTGGGAAATATAGAGAAACCTTGGGTCCAGGTCCTGTGGCCAAAGGGATTAGGGAGAGTTAGTCTAGGGGAGCCTCTGGGGCCTGTGGCTGTGCTCCTGGATGTGAAGGACCCGCTGGAGGAGGAGAGGAACTAGAATTATCCCATTTGGCCCCAAAAGCCAAAACTTTGAGCATGGTAGAGTGAGAGAGGCAACATTGGGTTTGATGTTAAGGGGAAAACTGCCCAGCAATTTAGTACTATGCAGAGGAAGAATGGGCTGCCTCAGAAGGCAGTGGGTTCCTCCTCATTAAAAAAAAAAAATCTTCTGCCTTATGCTTATGTTTAATCAATTGAGAAGAAGAGTGGTGAGGGCTAAGCACTGAGGATAAGGGACTTGCCCCGGGTTACACAGCTAGGAAGTGTCTCAGGCTCTGATTTGAACCCAGGACCTCCCATCTCTAGCCACTGAGCCACCTGGCTGTCCCAGGCTCCACTCATATTAAACCTTCAAGCAAAGACCGGGTGATCAAATGCATCGGTGTGTTGTTTTAGGGATACCTTTCCAGGTGTGAGTTGGGTGAAATGGCTGCCCAGGATATTCTCAGCTCTAGAATTCTCTGCTTCCATGGGGTGAAAGTGGAATTTGGGCTCTCAAAGAGACTGGCCCAGCCCAGGAATCAGTGGTGGGATCACCCCAACCCCGAGACTGTAGGAGACTGGGCTCTCATTTCATTAGTCCGGGCTGGATGCATGAAGTTACCAGCTCCGTGTACAACTTTAAAATGATCATTTCACAGAGGCTTTGAGAAAATGAATCATTTAATTGTCTGTCCTCCCCCCCTTTTCCCCTCTCCACTGACAGCTTATGATATCTTAAATTTCTAAGTTTCATTTGAGGGCTGGGAAGGGAGGAGTTTGATTTAGAAAAGATTAGTGATTACCTAATTTGGATTAAGTTCTGGATCTTTGGAGAAAGACCATTTGTTCACTGTCTATCATCAACTGGGGAGTTTCGGTGGTCAAATGTTTTTTTCCTGACTTGTGTATACAGAGAGAGAGAGGGAGGGAGACAGAGAAAGGGAGGGGAGGAAGGGAGAGAAAGGGAGAGGGAGAGACAGAGAAGGGGGGGGAGGAAGGGAGACAAAAGGAGAGAGAGAGAGGGAGACAGAGAGAGAGACAGAGACAGAGAGAGAGGGAGACAGAGAGAGAGAGAGAGAGGGAGACAGAGACAGAGAAGGGGGGGAGGAAGGGAGACAAAAGGAGAGAGAGAGAGGGAGACAGAGACAGAGAGAGAGAGAGACAGACAGAGAGACAGACAGACAGAGAGAGAGACAGATAGAGAGAGACAGACAGACAGACAGACAGAGAGACAGACAGAGAGAGAGAGACAGACAGACAGAGAGAGAGAGAGAGACAGAGAGACAGACAGACAGACAGACAGAGAGAGAGAGAGAGAGAGAGAGAGAGAGAGAGAGAGAGAGTTCTTGAAAGCAGGCCCAGATGATTTCTGATCTTCCTTCAAGGTCAGATTCTGTGAAGTGGGCAGTGGGGGTGTTAATCAGATTTATGCTTCCTCCTTTTCCTTGGTTCAGGCAGGGTGGATTTTTATTTTGGTGATCTTAGATTAGAGCGGGGGTTCAGACTTCTTGAGCTTGTGGAGCATGGCACTGTTCGCCATCACTGCCTCCAGTTACCTCGTAGAAGGGTGAAGCCAGAAGGGGCCTTGGAGCTCTTCTAGTTCTCCGTCTACAGGAGATGGAGACAGGATAAACAGGAAGTGATCCACCGAAGGAAGGTGGACCAGCATGAAGGGGGATCAGGAGGCTCTTGGCTGGGCCTCCAGGATCCCAAGAAGCAGGGCCTCCAGGGAAGATGCCTGGCTGGGATTGGGAAGTGGGGGGCCTCGTTTGAGGGGTGTCCAGGACTCTGGCGTCCCTTGATGACAGAGTAAGTGTGTGGAGGGAAGAGGAAGGATGGGGTGGAAGAAGGCCGTAAATGGAGGCGAGAACCAGGTTATTTTTTCCGCAGGCCAGAGGATTTTCTATTTGCTCCTGGAGATAGGAGGAAGCCAAGCCATTATTATTGGACAATGGAGTCTCTTTTATTGAATGGGCCAACGCGGTTGGGCATGGGGGGAGAGTCGTTGGGCAGGAACGGGGCGGGACTTGGGCCGGGGAGCCCAGTGGGCAGGCTGCTGGAATGGCCAGCTGTGGAGTTGAGGGGGTCTCGGGCCCAGGCTGGGGCTGCGGTGGAAGAGATTGGAAGAGGATGGATCTTGGGTCTTGGCTGCCCTTTGGCTGTGAGGAGTGGAGGAGGACGCCCGGGAAGATGGGGGCGCCCCCCTTGGAATGCAGAGTTTAGGAAAGGGGCTGTGTTTGGGGGAAGGACAATGAATCGAGCTTTGGTTGCCGTCTGTCTTCGGGCTCTACCGCCGCCTTCCAGAGCTCCCCATTTCAAGAATCGCCGAGGGCTGGGGGGCTCCTCGGAGGCCTTCGGCCCCTCATTTTCCCGCTGAGGCCCCCGAGGTCAGGTGTCAGGGTGGCACGATGGAGCTGGGCCTGGAAGGAGCCCTGGGCCTCTGCGAGGTGCCACGCGGACTCCCCACAGGAAGGAACAAGAAATGAGTGCTTTTTTTGGCCCCCGAGTGGACGACCAGACGACGTCCTCCTCACGGGGCTCTTCCTGGCACCTGCAGGCCTCGCCGAATGTGTCTGTGGTTCCGTTTCTGGCCGACGCCGGAGCCGAGCAGACACGCCCGGACTTTGTTCTGTGGTTTTCTGAGCCCGGAGCAGCTCAGGTAGCATTTTGTGTGCTCACGAGGCGAATCCCCAAAGGGCACCCGGAGGTTTTGTTTTCTTCATGGTAGACGTGCGAGAAGCCTTTTCTAAAACCTGGCGAAGTGTGCTTGGTGACCGCTCGTCTCAGGAGCCTCGTTCTTGGCTCTTCGGAAGCAGCTTGGACCCCCCAAAGTCCCTGCTGCCTTTTAAGCTGACCTGAGCGCATTCGGACAGTAGGACGTCGAGCCACCAGCCGACAAGGGGAAGGGTCTCAAGAGCGTGCCGTGGGAGAGTCGGGCCCAGGAACAAGGTGTTACTTAAGAAGGGAAGGCTTGAACTGCCTTCAGGATTATTAAGACTTTTTCATGGGGCAATTGGTGGCTCAGTGGGTCGAGGCAGGAAGTCCTGGGTTCAAATCTGGCTTGAGACACTTTCTAGATGGGTGACGCTGGACAAGTCACTTAATTACCCCCTCCCCCCTTGCCTAGCTCTTTCTGCTCTTCTGCCTTGGAACCAATATACAGGATTGACTCTAAGATGGAAGGTAAGGGTTAAAGAAAAAGGCTTGCTTCAAAAGCAGTGGGTTGCAGTTTCAAAGACATAATTTAGGCTTGATCTAGGGGAAAATTTCCAAGTAATTAGGGCAATCCAGAAATAGAATAGCAGCGGGGGGGGGGGGGGAGGGGGGAGACAGGGAGGGGGCTTCCTCTCACTGGAAGTCTTTAGATGAAATTTAGATGAACCTGTCTTGATTTCTGAGGATTAATGGAGAAACCGCAGCCAGGCAGCCCAATGGCTAGAGCGCTGGGTTTGGATTCATCTCCCCGAGTTCCAGCCTGCCGTTAGACACTTAGTAGTGAGATGACCCTGGACAAGTCACCTAACCCTGTGTGCCTACATTTCCTCCTCTGGAGAATGAGCTGGAGAAGGAGATGGCGAAGTCCTCTGCACCCCTGAGCTGCCCCACAGAGGGTTCAGGGGGAGAGATACTGAGAGGAAGAATGAGGCCGCTTTAAGGGACATTCGAGGGACCATCATCTAGAGGGTACAGACTGGGATGGCTGACACTGTCGTGCTGCCCTAGAGGAGGAGATCCATTTCCCAGCTCCTGACTGATCAAGGGCAGACTAGAGACCTCGAGCTCGTGGTTCGCGTGCTTGTCTTCACGTTGAGCCCTTGTGGCAGCTCGTTCCATTCCGTTTATGAATTCTATATCCCAGTAGAGTGCTGGTAAGCTCCCTTTGAGGAGGGATGACTTCATTCTTCCCCTCCGTGCCCCCTCTGTCCCTGGCACAGTGCCTGGCACACAGGAGGTACTTAATCGCTGCTAGTTGATCGATCCATTGTTTAAGCTCTCACGATAGCCGTACTGTCATGTTGGAAAGGTGCCTTCAGTTTGAAATCAACTGGTGTAGATTGCGCAGCTCTTTGGATTTTGCTCTACAAATCTAGCTTCTTTACTTTTTTCAGTCATGTTCAATTCTTCTTGACCCATTTGGTATTTTTTGGCAGAGATACTGGAGTTGGTTGGCCATTTCCTTCTCCAGCTCCTTTGACAGATGAGGAAACTGAGGCAAACAGGGTTAAAAGACTTGCCTAGGGCCATGTAGCTGGTTTTCCATTTCCTTTCCCATTCTTTTGACAGATGAGGAAACTGAGGCAAATGGGGTTAAATAACTTGCCTAGGACCATGTAGCTGGTTTTTGATTTCTCCATTCATTTGACAGATGATAAAATTGAGGCAAATGGGATTAAATGATTTACCTAGGGCCATGTAGTTGGTTTTCCATTTCCTTCTTTCATTTGACAGATGAGGAAACTGAGGCAAACAGGGTTAAAAGACTTGCCTAGGGCCATGTAGCTGGTTTTGCATTTCCTTCTCCATTCTTTTGAAAGATGAGGAAACTGAGGCAAATGGGGTTAAATGACTTACTCAGGGTCACCCAGCTCATAAGTGTCTGAGGCCAGATTTGAACTCATCTTCCTGACTCCAGGATCTGGGCTCTCCCATAAAGTGATTGCATATATTTCAGTTCACATTGTTCTCCATTATAATTGCATAAAATATAGTCATTGGTTGTAACCCAAAGGAAACATGAAGTCCAAGTCTAAAGAATGCCTCCACTTCATGGGATCATTAGTTGCACTCACTGAATCTAATTACAGATCCCAACACATTCTGTGCATGGAAAGTGTTGGTGTCACCAGTTCCTAGAATACGTGGCAGGGTGAAGTGGGAGAGAAACTTTGAAGGAGGAGTCGGGGCTTTTTCTTTGGCCCTGGAGGAGTTGAGGAGATGGAGGAGGTCACTGAGTGGAGGGGTGATGTGGCCAGGCCTGTACTTTAGGATGTTTTGGTGGCTGGATGGAAGATAGATTGTAGTGGGGGGAGGACGAGGGAGACAGATCCTCCATAGCTATTGCTCTAGTCCGGGTGTAAGGTAATTGGGGCCTACACCAGAGAGGTGACTGGGTGAGAAGAGCGAAGGGGACATCTTTGAGCATTGTTAAGAAGGGAGAAGAGATGGGCCTTGGGACTGATTAGAAATGGGGGTGATGTCTTGGAGAGGAAAATCTATATGGCTGAAAGCAGAGCCTCAGAGGGGTGAAATGAGTTGGCCAGTGCCACACACAGCTTGGCTCAGGGCAGAACCAACATCTTTCTGATTCCCAGTCCCTAGACGCTTTGGCATTGGCTCTCCAGAGCATCAGGGATGCTGATGGTAGGAAGGCATCAGAGAGTCTTTGGTGTGGATCATGTGAAAGAATGAATGATGCTGGGGAGGAATGAATGTATCATGGATGGAAAACATTTAAGTCCTTCCTGTGTGCCAAGCTCTGTTACAAAATCAAGGCAATATTTGCTCTTGAGAGGCTCATGTTCCAATTGGGGAGTGAGTAGCTGGGAAGCCCCAGTGATCTTGGGGGTCACCAGGCAGCTGCTAATACCTCTTTTCCCCATTTTAAAGATGAGGAGCCTGGCTAATTTGCCCCTGGTCCCATCTCTGCCTGTGCCCTCTAGCCATCCCTCCAATAATAATGATGAGGATGGGGAAGATGGTACCCATTTCTTTCTAGAGCAATAGAAATGTTCCCAGGCATTTTCCTAATGGAGCACCATTATCCCTGCAGCCTGGTTGGGGAAAGTGAGGCCAGTGGTTAAGAGCCTCTGGTCTTCCTCCAGCTGATCATCCCACCCGGATAGGCTCTTGTCAGTTTCTTGTGTCCTACCCTGGCTTTGAGGGCAGGCCAGTTAGCCTTTTTTGCGCCACAGTGATTTTGGCTGATTTTTTTTTTACCTAAACAGGAGAGAATATGTTTTCAGTGTTTGAAAGCAAGCCCAGTTGGCCACCACTGGTGGCTTTTCACCTCTATCTCCCTCCCCATTGATTGGATTGTCTCGAGGTTTCATCTGTCAGAGCTGCCTCATTGCATCATTTAGGCAGTCTTCTTACATAACTGTCCTGTCTAGACCTGGTTATCCCTCTGGAGCCCTCACCAAGCAGCCTAGTCTCCTGACTGTTGGCCACTCTTGGCTGTGAACTTGGAGAAAATGGCCATTCGTTAGCTGCATTTTATTTTTTAAAAAATGTTTTGTTATTTCTTTGGGCTTTTTAAAAAATATTTCTGATTTCCCAATAATTGCCTACCCCCAATTTTATTCTGTCTTGCTACACTGAGGAAAAAGACAAGGAAATAACAAATTAATCATTTCCGACAACATATTTGCAGAAAAGCTTTGTTCTGTTGTGTCTGAATCTTAGTATTTTCATAAGTTTGAATTTGTGTTGTTCTCTTTTCAGTCGTGCCCAAATCTTCATGGCCCCAAGCAGGGTGACATGACTTGCCCAGGGTCATACAATTTTCTATTTCCTTCTCTAACTCCTTAGAGAGATGAGGAAATGGAGACAAGCAGGGTGACATGACTTGTTCAGGGTCACAAAGTTTGCTATTTCCTTCTCCTACTCCTTAGAGAGATGAGGAAATGGAGTCAAGCAGGGTGAAGTGACTTGCCTAGGGTCACATAGCTAGTCAGTATCTATGACTGGACTTGAACTCACATCTTCTGACTCCAAGCATGGCACTCATACCCTGCACCATGTAGCTACCCATTGCTAGTCTACGTCCGCTGTGGAGGAGGGAATTCTATTTCTTCCTCAGTCCCCTGAAATTAAGTTAGGTCATAGCAATAATCTGAAATCTAAAGTCTTTTGGTCGAATTTTTTGGCCTGGGCTTGAGGTTCTCTCTTCCAGTGTAGACTGACAAATTGTTTGTATCTTAGGAGGCTAAGGGGATTGCTTGGAGTATAAGTCTCATGGCTAGAGTGTTGAGGGAGGACTGGAACCCAAGTCTTCCCAACACCAATACCAGCCCACTCTAGCTATCTCTATTAATACTGCTCCTTTTATTTTACTATTATTTACTATTTTAGGACAGTCACCATATCTAAAGTTCTCAGGTTTTTACTTTTTTTGCTCTGTCTCCATTGGAACAAATCTTCTCCAGTTTCTCTGATGTCCTTGTTTTGGGCTGATTCTTAAGTGGCCATCACGTTCTGTTAACTTTCATGTTGACCATGTTTCCCTGATCCACTTTTTTGCTTTTGTTTTATTTTTAATTTCTAGTTTAACAAAAAGCCAAAAAAACCCACCTCATATACAAGATAGGGAATTCTGAAAACTGTTCATTTGTGGTGTCGAGCTTATTTTTAAAACATTATCTAATAAATTCAGTATTCTCTTTTCACAGTTGTTTTGCTTATCTCTTTTTCCTACTAAGCTTCCTTCTGTTTGCTTGTAGATTTCTGAAAATAGTTCACTGACGCTTTATTTTTCCTTCTTATTTTTGGCAATCTTATCAATAAGTCCCTTTTCCTCACTTACCTCTTCCTCTCCTAAAAAAAAAAAAATCCAACTCTTCTTGTTGGTCTCTGTGCCTTAAGTTTCTCCCCATGTGAATCCTTCCTCCATTCCGCTGTCAAATGATCTTTCATATAGATCCTTCCAGCTCTTGAAATTCTGCTTTTCTGGGTCTCTACCCTGCCGAGCCCCAGCAACCCTCTTGGGATGAGGCATCTTGGACTTGCTCTGATTTTTACCTTCTCAGAGGAGGTCAGCAGAACTGCAGATCAAAGCTTGATTTCTTGTGTTGTTGATTTTTCTAGACTTAAGAAAGTGGTGGAGAAGCTGTGAATAACGAGCGGGATTAAATTTAAAAGGATGTTGTGGGTACATTTCCCATCCTGGCCCCTAGCACCTTCCTGAAACAGAGGCAGGATCATATGGGGGGATTTGACCCGGATTTCCTCAGGTCACGGTTTTGCCGTTTAGTGGTTTCTGAAATATGGTCACAGCCAACTTCTTGAGTCTGGTGTCTTTGGGAAACAACTTGGAAGTGTTTTTGTAGGAAAAAACCCCTACACTAACCCTAACTCAAACCCTAACCCTAACTCTAATCCTAACCCAAACCCTAATCCTAACCCTAACCTAAACCCTAATCCTAACCCTAACCTAAACCCTAATCCTAACCCTAACCCTAAGGTTTTTTCAGTCTAACTCCATGACAGAAGGTAAATTCTGAAGGGAACAAATGCTGCACGTTTTCCCTCCGCTGGAATGATTTACCATTTGGCCCCTCGTTTGTCACGGGTACATCAAATTATATTAGTCGTGGAATGTGGAAAATATCCTTTTGTATATTTATTTATAATATTGTTATTTACAAATATATTTATATATACTATATATTATTATAATATAATATATTTAAAGGATATTTTCCACATATTCATGTGTCATGGGGTGCTTCTACATTTTTTTTTAAACCCTTCCATCTTGGAATCAGTGCTCTGTATTGGTTCCAAGGTAGAAGAGAGGTAAGGGCTAGGCAGTGGGGGTTAAGTGACTTCTTGCCCAGGGTCACCCAGCTGGTAAGTGTCTGAGGCCAGATTTGAACCTAGGACCTCCAGTCTCTGAGATACCCAGCTGCCCCTCCCCCCCCCCCCCCACTGGTTTTTAATACAAAGGGATATCCTTGGAGAAGGTGCCTACAGCCTGGGGGGTGAATATGTTTCTGAAGCCGGCCTGGTCCTACTTTTAACATCTCCAAGGATGTGACTTGGTTCCAAGCAGAGGACTTGTTAGCTTGGTGCAGACACTTGTACCCACTCAAATGCTTTCAGCCTGTAAAATCATAGGTTAATTGGAAACTCTTGGGGAAACGACGGCAGTGCTCTGTGGTGTTTGTTTTGGACCCCAAGAGAAGAAAAAATCCTTTTTTCTTCGTAAGAGAGGAAAAAGATGCCCCCCACTGGAGGCAGATTTCTGTTTGCTGTGGGGGAAGAGATTGATTTTTGAATTGTGGTGCTAGAGAAGACTTTTTTTTTAACTCTTATTTTCTGTTTTAAAGTCAATAGGTTCTAAGGGAGAAGAGTAGTGAGAACTAGGTAATGGGGGTGAATTTTCCAAGAGTCACCCAGCTAGGAAGTGTCTGAGGTTGCATTTGAACCAGGACCTCCCATCTCCAGGCCTGGCTCTGCATCCACGTGGGTAGTCTGTACCTTCTCCAGACTATCTTGAGTAGAGGCCTGGCTCATGGGTGAGGTTGGAGGGCAGAGGACCAGGCAAAGCCAATCTTCTGAGTGACTATCTCAGGGTCCTGCCTTTGCTGGGCCTGGTCCTGGATTCCCCACCTTGGACCTCAGAGTAGTCCTGGGAATTCTCCTGATGCTCCTCAGACCCAGACCAGCACCTGAGGCCTTTGCTAGGCCTGGCCCTGGGCTCCCTGCCTTGGGCCTCAAGAGTGTTCCTGGTCACTCTCCTGAAGTTTCCCAGGCCTAGGCAACATCTGAGACCTTTGCTAGACCTGGCCCTGGGCTCCCCACCTTAGGCCTTAGAGTAGCCCTGGGAACTCTCCTGAAGCTCCCTATGCCCAGACCAGCACCTGAGGCCTTTGCTAGGCCTGGCCCTGGGCTCCCTGCCTTGGGCCTCAAGAGTGTTCCTGGTCACTCTCCTGAAGTTTCCCAGGCCTAGGCAACATCTGAGACCTTTGCTAGGCCTGGCCCTGGGTTCCTCACCTTAGGCCTTAGAGTGGCCCTGGGAACTCTCCTGAAGCTCCCTAGGCCCAGACCAGCACCTGAGGCCTTTGCTAGGCCTGGCCCTGAGCTCCCTGCTTTGGGCCTCAGAGCAGGCTTGGGCATACTCCTGAAGTTCCCCAGGCCCAGACCAGCACCTGAGGCCTTTGCTAGGCCTGGCCCTCCACTCCCACCTTCGGTCTCAGTGACTTTGGGCCTGAGAGTGGCCCTGGGCACTCTCCTGAAGCTCTCCAGGCCCAGACCAGCACCTGAGGCCTTTGCTAGGCCTGACCCTCCACTCCCACCTTGGGTCTCAGAGCAGGCATGGGCACTCTCCTGAAGCTCCCCAGGCCCAGACCAGCACCTGAGGCCTTTGCTAGGCCTGACCCTCCACTCCCACCTTGGGTCTCAGAGCAGGCATGGGCACTCTCCTGAAGCTCCCCAGGCCCAGACCAGCACCTGAGGCCTTTGCTAGGTCTGGCCCTCCACTCCCACCTTCGGTCTCAGTGACTTTGGGCCTCAGAGTGGCCCTGGGCACTCTCCTGAAGCTCTCCAGGCCCAGACCAGCACCTGAGGCCTTTGCTAGGCCTGACCCTCCACTCCCACCTTGGGTCTCAGAGCAGGCATGGGCATTCTCTTGAAGCTCCCCAGGCCCAGACCAGCACCTGAGGCCTTTGCTAGGCCTGACCCTCCACTCCCACCTTGGGTCTCAGTGACTTTGGGCCTCAGAGTGGCCCTGGGCACTCTCCTGAAGCTCCCCAGGCCCAGACCAGCACCTGAGGCCTTTGCTAGGCCTGGCCCTGGGCTCCCCACCTCAGGCCTCCAAGCAGCCCTGGGCATTCTCTTGAAGCTCAATTTAAGATGCTAATAAAAGTGGTTTATAGCCTGTTGGTGACTCAGAGGAATTAGCTTTACAAGCACATGGGAGGAGGAGAAAAGAAATCCATTTCTTCTTAATTTCTTAATTCAGCAATGGCCAAGCCAGCTTCTTAAGCAGCTTAAAACCTGAGGCAGCTTTTGTGGGAGGGTTTTGTTTTTGTTTTAAAGGCCAGTGAGCTTTCTTGGCAGATTCAAGTGGCTGAAGACATGAGAATTCTGTGACTTTTCCATCCTTTGAAGAGTTCTGTGAGCATCTCCCGCCACATGCATAGCTTGGGGCAGCCAGAAGAGTTGCAGGGAAGGGGAAGTTATGCAAGAGGTTTTTACTATTTCAGTATTAATTCCCAGAAAAGCTATTCCCTTTTCTGTCCTGTATTAGGTCTGTAGGTACAAGATCTCTCCTAGATAGCTGCCTGGGACCCTTGGGTGAAATGCCCAGGGCCCAGCCTCAGGCCTTCTTAGACTTTATTCAGAGCCACCAAGCAGATTTCATTTCATTCTAAAGCAAGGGTTCTTAACCTGCCATCCATGAACTTTTTTTTTAATTGAAAAATTTTATTTAATTAATTAATTTAGAATATTTTTCCATGGTTACATGATTCATGCTTTCCCCCACCCCATCCATGAACTTTTTTTTTTTTAAACCCTTACCCTCTGTCTTGGAATCAATACTGTGGCTTAGTTCTAAGGCAGAAGAGTGGTAAGGGCTAGGCAATGGGGGTCAAGTGACTTGCCCAGGGTCACCCAGCTGGGAAGTGTCTGAGGCCAGATTTGAACCCAGGACCTCCCATCTCTAGGCCTAACTCTCCATGCACTGAGCTACCCAGCTGCCCCCCATCCATGAACTTCTAAAAAATATTCTGTAGAGGGCAGCTAGGTAGCTCAGTGGATGGAGAGTCAGGCCTAGAGCCTGGGTTCCAATGTTCCTAGGCAAGTCCCTTAATCCCATTTGCCTAGCCCTTACTGCTCATCTGTCTTGGAACCAATATTTAATACTGATTCTAAGATGAAAAGTAGGGGTTAATAAAATGAGTGGCAGTTTGTCAGGAGGGGCACTGAGGCTCGAAATCTGGGCCACTTCTTGAGGATTCGAGTCTCCTAGATCAGAAGGGGCAGTCGAGATGGCCAGGCAGGGCCAGGAATGCTGGACACTGGCTTGTTTTGGTGTGCCCACAGGCCTCGGCGCTCTCTTCCTACTGGTTGGATGTCAGGCCCTTGAGGGCAGGTTCCCTCTTTGTATTTCTTTGCCTCCTTACCGTGGCGGCAGGGTGTGAGGCACATATTAGGCACTTAATAAATGCTTATTTTGGGTTGGTTTGTTTTTTTAAACCTCGATCTTAGAATCGATATGAAGGCAGAAGAAAGGTCAGGCCTAGACCACTGGGCTTAAAAACGTGACTCCTCCAGGGTCCCGCAGCCAGGAAGTGCCCGGATAAATGCTTCTCGATTGGTCAGTTGATTCCGAGGCCCCAGATTCTGTGCCAGGCCTTCTCTTTGAAGAGGCACCAGACTGTGTTCTCACCAAGGCCCTGGATTGTGGTAGGATTCAAGAGAAACACTTTGGGTTCACTAATTGGTTGCTATTTTTGCTAATTGGTCCGTGTCTTTGTATAATGCCATCTAGAGAATGTTGATGAGGTCCCTTCTCGGGCCTAATCGGGGTGCCAAGGGTTCCACCCCTCCCCTCTGGGGCATTCCTCTTCCCTGGTTCCTGCCTTCAGAGGGAGCTGGGGGCTGGTGAGCGGGTGTCAGTGCCTAATCTCTCCGTCCAGCAGCTGGAAGGCCCCGGCTGGTTTCCTGTGAGATGCGGCCTGTTCATCCTGGGACTTCTGCGTGAAGACTTGCCCTTTCTTTCCTCCCAGGCACCGCCTGAGCCCGTGGTCTTGAGGAAGGAGCGAGGATGGCCGTGGGCCAGTGACTCCGGGCGGCCTTTGAGACGAGAGGACCCTATGACCCGAGGCTCCACTCCCTCCCTCTACCTGCCCGTCGAGTTCCAGAGGATGGGCTCCTTCCGGAGGCCGAGGCCCCGCTTCATGAGCTCCCCCGTGCTGAGCGACCTGCCCCGCTTCCAGGCTGCCCGCCAGGCCATGCAGCTCAGTTCCAATTCGGCCTGGAACAGGTAAAAGGGGAGCAGGGCCGGGGAAGGGGGCTTCTGCCTTCGGCTACATGGCTGGACAAGAGCCCGGGCTTTCCCGTGCTTGGACGTGGAGTTAAGGCACGGCAGGCCCTGGGCCTGTTCTGTTTCTGTCTCTGAGTTCCCAGGGCCCAGGACAGGGCTTGGCGTAGAGGCGGTGCTGGAGAAGGGCTCCTTCATTAGCTCTTGCTTTTTTATTCTGTGTGGGCTTCTGCAAGCCCTCATGGGCAGCCCCATGGGGTTTTCTACGCAGTATTGACTCTAAGATGGAAGGGGGTACAAGTTTTAAAAATAAAAATAAATAAATAAAGATAGTGAAGGGAGTTCTGTTCATACAATCATAAGCTTCGGGCTGAAAAACAACTTTTAAGAGGCCATCGAGTCCAACATTCCCTCTTAAAGAAGAGTTTGAATCCTGATTTTTCCTGGCTCCAAGACCAGTGTTGTATCCCCTCTTCCAGGCTGCTCCTTAGATCAGTTTGTTTGGGGGGTTGGGAACTAGGCCAGGAGGTGTGGGGGCTCCAACTGAAGAAGCCCCTCTGCCATTGCACTTTGGATGCCTTTTCTACAACCTCTTGTCTGTCAGAGGCATTTTGGGCCATTGAGGCCCGGACTTCAGTTTATTGGGCTCTAGTGATGCGGGGACTAAAGGGGAACTGGTCCCTGGCCTCTAGGAGCCTCCATGACAGGGAGTCTGGGAGGGCCTCTCTTCCTGGGAGGGCTGTAGTGGTGAGTCACCATAGATGTGTCCCACTTTCCTTCCAGGGGTGATGGGGAAGCCCAGAGCATCATGGGAATGGCAGCTCTGGGCCCTGGCCACCACAGGCCTGGAAAGCACACAGACATTGTTGGGGCCATCTTGGATCCTAGACTTAGAGCCTGAAGGGACCTCCAAGGCAATCTAGCCTATCTGTCTCGTTTTATAGATGAGAAAACTGAGGCTCGTGTCTGAGTGGGTGCCCCGAGGCCTAGTCCCTGAGCTCATGGGGCACTTGGTGGGGAGGGAACAGAGGCCTGGAGGGCATTTTTTGAGAGCTTCCTCCCTTGTCTTTCCTGAGCAGTGTCCAGACTGCGGTGATCAACGTGTTCAAAGGGGGAGGCCTACAGAACAACGAGCTGTTCCTGCTGAATGAAAACATCAGGTATGACACCAGGACCTATTTCCTTCCTGGGCCTGGGCTGGAAAGGGGGCACTGTGCCCAGGGTGGAGTTCTCTGAGGAGTCCTGGGTTCAAATCCCATCTTGGACCCATACTACCTCGAGGGGTGACCCAGGTTAAGGCCCTTGGGATTGTAGTTACAGCTCTGCTTCTTTGGTGAGTCCCTTCCTTTTTCTGAGCCTCTGTCTCCTCATCTTTAAAATGGGTGTGAAGTGGATAGCGCTGCTGGGCTCCCAGGGCTGTTGAGAAATTTAAATAAAATAATGTTTTTTCAGTGCTATGTAAACCTCAAGGAGGTTTTAAAAATTAAAAATTAATGCCCTTATTAGAATATTTAGCAAATCGAGCTATTAGAAAATTTGGCTAGTTTAGGAAAAATATAACATTTTAAAAAACCTACACCTTCCTTCTTAAAGTAAATACTGTGTATTATTTCCAAGGCAGAGGAGCAGAGAGGGCTAGGCCATGGGAGGGAAGTGACTTGCCCAAGGTCACTCATCTAGGAGATGTCTGAGGCCAGATTTGTACCCAGGCTAAGCCCAGGTCCTATAATCCTTAAAGCCAGCTCTTTGGGAGGGAGACCCAACGAGACAGACTTCTGTTCCAGAAGAGTGATTGCCAGAAGCCATCAGGTCCAAGCGGCCGTTCCTTTCCTTTAGGTACCATTATTCTTACCCGCTTCCTGTATGTTGGTGATTAAAATCCAAAATGGAGAATGGGGAGAATCATTAGTGTGTCTTTTAATCAGGTCACTGCTCACATTTCTGTAATTTGGGGCTTGTACATGGGGAACTCCAAATAGGGGAAACTCCCTCCACCAATGTAGGTCAGCCCCATCCTCTGAAACTTAGAGTTTAAAATTTTTTTTAAATTTAATTAGTTTTTTTCAATGAACAAAAATCTGTCTTCTTTCCCTCCTACATCCCCATATCCATTGGAAAAAGACAAGGGAAAAAACCCTTGTCACCATTATACAGAGTCAATCAGAACAAATACCTGCCTTGGTCATGTCCAGAAAATCGATCCATCCGCTCTGTGTCCAGAGGGGGGTTAGCGTGCTTCCCCAAGGGGCCTCTGGAGCCCTGGTGGCCATTACCCGGACCAGAGTTCCCAAGTCTCTCCAAGCTGTTTGCATTTACAAGGCTCTTTTTATCGTTTATATTTTTCTCCTGGTTCTACTCGCTTTTCTCTGCCCAAGTAAGTCCTAAAGAATTGTCTGGAGCAATTTTTTGTTTGTTTTCATTTATTTATTTATGGCCATTGAAGTATGTAACTCAAAAGTGTATATCACAAATTAAGCAGAAAACGCCCACAAAAAACAAAAAAAACACCTTGTGAGTAAAATTTACTATTAAAAAAAATTCAGGCTAATTAGGATGATTTTAGACAGCCCGAAGGGCCCAAACCATTGATCAATCTATTCGTTTTACAGATGGGAAAACCGAGGCCCCTAGCAGAATAGTCACTTCACAAATTAAGCAGAAAACCCCCACAACAACAAAAAACCCTTGTGAGTAAAATTTACTATTTAAAAAAATTCAAGCTAATTAGGATGATTTTAGACAGCCCGAAGGGCCCAAACCATTGACCAATCCATTCGTTTTACAGATGGGAAAACTGAGGCCCCTACCAGAATAGTCACTTCACAAATTAAGCAGAAAAAACCCCACAAAAACAAAAACAAAAAACCCTTGTGAGTAAAATTTACTATTTAAAAAAATTCAGGCTAATTAGGATAATTTTAGACAGCTCAAAGGGCCCAAACCATTGATCAATCTATTCGTTTTACAGATGGGAAAACTGAGGCCCCTAGCAGAATAGTCACTTCACAAATTAAGCAGAAAAACCCCACAAAAACAAAAACAAAAAACCCTTGTGAGTAAAATTTACTATTTAAAAAAATTCAGGCTAATTAGGATGATTTTAGACAGCCCGAAGGGCCCAAACCATTGACCAATCCATTCGTTTTACAGATGGGAAAACTGAGGCCCCTAGCAGAATAGTCACTTCACAAATTAAGCAGAAAAACCCCACAAAAACAAAACCAAAAAACCCTTGTGAGTAAAATTTACTATTTAAAAAAATTCAGGCTAATTAGGATGATTTTAGACAGCCCGAAGGGCCCAAACCATTGACCAATCCATTCGTTTTACAGATGGGAAAATTGAGGCCCGTAGCAGAATAGTCACTTCACAAATTAAGCAGAAAACCCCCACAAAAACAAAAACAAAAAACCCTTGTGAGTAAAATTTACTATTTAAAAAAATTCAGGCTAATTAGGATGATTTTAGACAGCCCGAAGGGCCCAAACCATTGACCAATCCATTCGTTTTACAGATGGGAAAACTGAGGCCCCTAGCAGAATAGTCACTTCACAAATTAAGCAGAAAAACCCCACAAAAACAAAAACAAAAAACCCTTGTGAGTAAAATTTACTATTTAAAAAAATTCAGGCTAATTAGGATGATTTTAGACAGCCCAAAGGGCCCAAACCATTGACCAATCCATCCGTTTTACAGATAGGGAAACTGAGGCCCATAGCAGAATAGTCACTTGCCCAGGCTCATAAAGCTAGTTGCTGTCGGAAGCCTGCTTGACTCCCAGTCCAGAGTTCTTCTGTCTGGCCCCAGGCCCATTTCCCATGGCCCAGGAGGGTCCGAGGATGAAGAGTGTTTTGTTATGGTGGAGAGACGGTTCTGTGCCAGAGGCAGAGTGCGGACTCCTGAGGGCAGGGAGTGCCCAGCCTGGACGTTTATTTTCACAGCTCCTCACTCGGTGCCCGGCCTGTGGTGGGTGCTTGGTAAACGTTTGCCCTTTGACCTGAGGGCCTGGTGGACGTCCCCCTCTCGCACACCTCTCGGGGAGTCCA
The DNA here is from genome assembly GCF_027887165.1 of Monodelphis domestica. Taxonomy (NCBI): domain Eukaryota; kingdom Metazoa; phylum Chordata; class Mammalia; order Didelphimorphia; family Didelphidae; genus Monodelphis; species Monodelphis domestica. Next base: position 39,584,214 of record NC_077232.1, on the reverse strand, counting down.
CCGGCTGATGTTTTACCCTGGAGCCTCCCCGGGCCCTCTACTCCGCCATCCGGACCTGCTTCTGTCTCTGAGGGACCCACTCTGTTCTCGTCGTTGGCCAGGGAAGGGCTCGCCACTGGCTCCGTCTTTGCTTCTCTTGGGCACGTTTGAAGGCTGACAGCCGGGGGATGCTCTGTCATGGCTCTCGGCCCAGTTTGGGCCCAGGGGAAGTAGGAGTTTCTTTCAAAGAAATGGGCGCTTTGCTTGCACGTAGCTCCCCGACTTACACCCTTCCTCAAGAGGAGAATCGTCTCTGACGGGGCTGAAACGCTCCTTCCGTGGCAGGGTCCGATTCCTGGAAAAATGGAACGGCGCAGCGAGCATGCGGGCCGAGTCGTGGTCTTGGGCAAAATAAAGCCCGTTGGCATGCACGTGTGTCCACATCTGGAAATACCCACGCTCAAGTAAACACAGCTGCTTTCATTTTAGCGAGTAAAACACGCGGGCAAAAGGGGGATTCTCCTGTGACTGGGGGGGATGGAAGGGAGTCGGGTTTGATATTTCCGCCCCTGCTTCTGAAGACTCAGCGGGCACAGCAGTCCTTCCATTCAGCACGCTGCGGGGAGGAGGAAAGGGCCTCTTGAAGGGGGGGTCTCTCCCGTCCCCTTGGGGCATTTGAGGAGTTAGGAGCCTGGAGCAGAGAAGGGAGGGCTTGTTGCTTTGGGTATCTGGGTTGTTCCAGAAGGGATTCCAGGTCCACGGACGATGGGATCATCAAATAAGCCGGGCATGGTTAGCCTGGAGAAGACTTTTCTTGGAATGACTGGGTGCCCCTCTTCTTTCCCTCTTGGAACCCCCCAGTCTTCTCCATTCTTCATTATCTTCAATCCACCTAGGGCACGATTCCAAGAATCTTTATCACCTAGGCCAGCCTCCTCGGGAGTCTCTCCATCCATTGGTGCTCTTTCTAAAATATGTCCTTGTCTAGAACTGAACCCAATTCCAGGAAGTAGAACTCTCACCTTTAGTTCTGGCTACTATATACCCCTTTAACATAGGTAGGTGGTATAATAGAGAATTGGACGTAGGAAGAACAGGATTCAAATCCTGCCTCAGGCACTTTGGGACCTCATTAAAACTCTCCAGTTATTCTTTCAGAGGGACTGTTATTCTCTAGCTATCTCTTCCTCATTTTGTACTAGTGAAATGGACTTTTGGAGCCCAAGGGGAAGACTTTCCATTTCTCCATATTCAATTTCATCTTTAATTAGATTCAGCTGCATGTCAGAAATCTTCCTGGTTCCTAGCTCTGCCTCAAAGTGCCTAGTCCTGAGTCATCTGCGAACTTGATATTTGTCATCTAAGTCACTGATGGAATCACCTGAGGCCCACATGTGTATTTCTGAGACCCTCCACTAGGAATGGATACCCTGTTACAAAATCATTATTTTCTTTAAACTCTTACCTTCTGTCTTTGAATCAATACTGTATATTTGTTCCAAGGCAGAAGAACAGGAAGGGCTAGGCCTTGGGGGTTAAGTGACTTACTTACCCAGGGTCACACAGCCGGGAAATGTCTGAGGTCAGATTTGAATCCAGGACCTCCCATCTCCAGACTGGCTTTCAATTCACAGAGCCACCCAGCTGCCCATAAAGAGATTTATTATTAATGACTTTTCTTCGGAATCAGCCATTCAACTAATCCCCAAACCACCTATCTCTACTGTCACCTAAGCCACATCTCTTTCAAAGAGATCACAAGATCTTAGCCACAAAAGTAGCTGAAGAGCTAATTGGCTAAAATGTAGGCAAACTTTGGCTAAAACATTCTCTTCGCTTGCCTCTCGAGGAACTCTTGGCAAAGAGCCTTCTGGGCTCCTTGTGATCACTGCTTCCCTCTCCAGATGTTCACTGACCTTCCTTCAGATAACATTCTACAAAGTTGCCAAGAGTTAAAGTAACACTCGCTACTCTGTTCTCTTTCCTCATCCAAAACTGTTTGCCCAACTCTTCAACTCTGCTGTATCCTTCCCATTCTAGAGAATTTTTAGCTCAGTCTTCACATCCTCCAATTTTTTCAGTCACCTAAAATATAGTTTGTTCCTCTGAATGTGAGGCAGTAAAGTGTAGTGGAGAGAGCAGAGTATTGCATTTGAAGTAAAAAAGACAAATTCATATGCTACTTTGGAAGATTTTAATGTATTTATGCTTTTATTGCTATATTATTTTTTGTTATTAATATTATATATCATTTACTAATTGTGTGACCCTGAACAAGTCATTTAATTTCTCTGTGACTTGGTTTTCTGGTCTGTAAAATAAGAGAATTGAACTCAGTAGCCTCTCAGGTCTCTTCCAAATGCATGATCCTGTGACTTGAATTAATTAGTGTTAGCTATTTGTCCTTTCTCTCTCTCTCTCTCTCTCTCTCTCTCTCTCTCTCTCTCTCTCTCTCTCTCTCTCTCTCTCTCTCTCTCTCTCTCTCTCTCCTTCTTTCTCTCTCTCTTTTCTTTCTCTCTTTCTTTCTCTCTTTCTTTCTTTCTTTCTTTCTTTCTTTCTTTCTTTCTTTCTTTCTTTCTTTCTTTCTTTCTTTCTTTCTTTCTTTCTTTCTTTCTTTCTTTCTTTCTTTCTTTCTTTCTTTCTTTCTTTCTTTCTTTCTTTCTTTCTTTCTTCCTTTCTTCCTTTCTTCCTTTCTTCCTTTCTTCCTTTCTTCCTTTCTTCCTTTCTTCCTTTCTTCCTTTCTTCCTTTCTTCCTTTCTTCCTTTCTTCCTTTCTTCCTTTCTTCCTTTCTTCCTTTCTTCCTTCCTTCCTTCCTTCCTTCCTTCCTTCCTTCCTTCCTTCCTTCCTTCCTTCCTTCTTCTTCTTTCTCTCTCTCCCTTCCTTCCTTTCTTTCTCTCTCTCCCTTCCTTCCTTCCTTCCTTCCTTCCTTCCTTCCTTCCTTCCTTCCTTCCTTCCTTCCTTCCTTCCTTCCTTCCTTCCTTCCTTCCTTCCTTCCTTCCTTCCTTCCTTCCTTCCTCTCTCTCTTTCTCTCTCTTTCTCTCCCTTCCTTCCTTCCTTTCTTCCTTCCTTCTTCTCTCTCTCCCTGTTTCTCCCTGTCTCTCCCTCCCCCTCTCTCTTATCTCTCTCCTGCCTCTTCCTGCCTCTGTTTCTTCCTCTCTGTCCGTCTATCTGTTTTTCTGTCTCTGTCTCTTTCTCTCTCCCTCTCTCTCCTTCTCTCCCTCTGTCTCCCCCCTCCTCATCCATTCCTTCCTCCTTTCCTTCAATAAAGACATCTAGAGGTGGCCTGTTGGCTAGGGCCCATCCTTGGATCAGAGGAGACCTGATCTAAGTCCTGCCTCTGATCCCTACTGGCTCTGTACAGCTAGGCAAGTCACCTTGATTTCACATCGCTGGATAGTATGAGAGACAGTGGAGTCTGCAAGACCTGAGCTAGCCTCAGATACTTGTTGGCTTTGTGACCCTGGGCAAGTCACTTTATTTCCATCTACCTCAATTTTTTCATCTTTAAAATGGGCATCATAATAGTACCTTCCTCCCAGATTTGTCATGAGGATTGAATGAAATGTCCCAAGTAAAACAACTCTCAAATCTTAAAGTATTCTCTAAGTGCTGCCCTTTATTATTATAACAGTACTGGGCACATAGTCAACATTCAATAAGTGATTATTGATTGATCATCTGATTATGTGACCAAAGTTATCGAGAAGGCAGTGAGAACCTAGATTAATATGTATGTATATGAGGGACAGCTGGGTGGCTCAGTGGATGGAGAACTGGGCCCAGAGACGGGAAGTCCTGGCTTTGAAGGTGGCCTCAGACTCTCCTAGCTGTGAGACCCTGGACAAGTCACTTCTCCCCCAGGGCCTAGCCCTTACCGCTCTTCTGCCTTGGGTCTAATACAGAGCCTTGATTCTAAGACTGAAGGGAAGGGTCTAAAATGAAACTGTACATGCGCCCTCTCTCTCTCTGCTCTAGGCCTGGCACAAATGGAGGTTTAAGAAGTAGGGGTTGGTTTATTTTCAGTTCTGATTGATTGGAATGGGAGCAGCTCCCCGTCCACACGCCCGCCTCTCCGGCTGCCAGACTGCTGAGTCGGCCCCTGTGTGGTTCCCGGAGCCACGTCCGCGGCCCTCCCTCTCCGGGGTATTGCGGTGCCGGGATGGAGCGGAGACTCCGCTCTCCCCCCTCCCTCGTCTGCAGACCCCCTGCCTGCCGCCCTTCTCGAGGGAGAAGGAGAGCCCAGAGCTTCCAGGAACGGCGCTCCGGCCGGACGGCTCCGAAGGGAAGCGCGTGCTGTGGTCAGGCCGCCTCCCACCGCGGGCAACCCAGCGTCCGGCAAGCTGAGTGCATCCCGGCCCCATTGACCAAGGGACGGGAGCGGCCTTCTGGAGGGGGGGCTGAGCCCGGAGAGCAGCGAGCCCTCCCCAAACGTCTCCCCTCCGACCTTCCCAAGCGGAACTTGCCTCCTCTGCGTCAGGGATGGGTTAGGAAATAACTGATAATGACCGCGGCTCAGGAGACACGGCGGCCCCAGAGCCCACTGCGGAATCCGGGTCAGGCGTCTAGGAGGGCAGGGGACGGCCGGGCGGGGATTCGGGGTCCCAACCCGGGCCGCCGCCTTCCATTTCTTCCTCTCTAGAGTGAGCGAAGCGCCTCCCCTGGGAGGGACGAGGATCCAGGGAGCCGCCAGGGCTCTTGGAGGTCGGGGAGCCCACGCCGCGCCCCCACGAGCTTGGATGACCTCATCTCCCCCTTTGTAGGGGCAAGTTCAGCTTCTTACTCTGCTTTGCAGTCTGCAAAAAAATCAGGCCGGCTGCCTCACCGTCTCCTTCTGACACACACGCACACACTCCCTCTGTCTCTCCTCCTCTACATCTCTGTGTGTCTCTCTTTGTCCACCTGTCTGTTTCCCTCTCTGTCTCTCTAGCTTTTTCTGTCTCTCTCCTCTCTGCCTCTGTCTTTCCTTGCCCCTCTCTCTGTCTCTCTGTCTCTCCCCTTCTCCCTTTCTAGCTTTCTCTCCCCTTCAACCTGTCTCTTTCTCCCTGTTTCTCTTTGTCTCTCTTCCTTTCTGTCTTTCTCCTCTGTTTGTCTGTCTCTCTCATTCTGTCTCCTTCCCTCCCTTCCTCTGTTTCGCTCGTCTCTCCGTCTCTCTCCCTCTCTTCCTCTGTCTTTGACTCTGTCTCTCTCCTTCCTTTTCTGTCTCTGTCTCTTTTCCTCTTTTCCTGTTTCTTTCTCTCTCTCCTTCCTTCCCTCTGTTTCTGTCTTTCTCTCCTTTCCTGTCTCTTTCTCTCCTTCCTTTCTTCTGTCTTTCTCCTTCCTTTCCTCTCTTTCTTTCTCTTCCTTTCTTTTCTGTCTCCTCCCTTTCCTCTGTCTCTCTCTTTCCCTCCTTTCCTCTGTTTCTTTCCTTCCTTTCTTATGTTTCTGTCTGTCTCTCTCCTTCCTTTCCTCTGTCTCTGTCTTTCCTTCTTTTCCTTTCTTTTTCTCCTTCCTTTCTTCAGTTTCTCTCCTTCCTTTCTTCTGTTTCTCTCTGTCTCTCTTTCCTTCTTTTCCTGTCTCTTTCTCCCTCCTTTCCTCTGTTTCTCTCCCTGTTTCTCTCCTTCCTTTCTTCTGTTTGTCTCTATCTCCTTCCTTTCCTCTGTCTCTATCTTTCCTTCTTTTCTTGTCTCTCCTTCCTTTCCTCTGTTTCTCTTCCTCTTTTTCTCCTTCCTTTTCTCTGCTTCTGTTTCTGTCTCTCCTTTCCTCTGTCTCTGTCTTTCCTTTTCCTGTCTCTTTTTCTCTTTCCTCTGTTTCTCTCCCTCTTTCTCTCCTTCCTTTCCTCCGTCTCTGTCTTTCCTTCTTTTCTTGTCTCTTTCTCTATCCTTCCTTTCCTCTGTTTCTCTCTTTATCTCTCCTTCCTTTCCTCTGTTTCTCTCTTTTCTCCTTCCTTTCCTCTGTTTCTCTCTCTTTATCTCTCCTTCCTTTCCTCTGTCTCTGTCTCCTTCCTTTTTTTGTCTCTTGCTGAGACCTCTTTACCGTACTCTACGCCCCTTTTAAAAGAACGCTAACCCTTTTTGTTTTAATAATGCAATGCTTTCTCAAGCTCAGAAAATGCCCCAAAACATCAGGCTTATCGGTTGATCAGTGAGAAGGTGCTATAGAAATGCCCCATTTGGGGAAGAGGGGAAGAGAGGGCATGGGATTGACAGCGAGAGAGGCAAGCCCTGGCTGGGAGGAGTTTGAGTACAGAAGGCAGAGTTAGGCCCATGGGACGCCTTTGGGATGTAGGATTACTAGCTGCAGCGGACTTTAGAGCCTCAGTCCAGACCCTTTATTTAATTTTATTTTTAAGCCCTTATATCCTCCATCTCAGAATCAATACTGTATATTGGTTTCAAGGCAGAACAGTGATAAGAGCCAGGCAGTGGGAATTAAGTGACTTGCCTAGGATACTACAGCTAGGAAGTGTCTAAGGCCAGATTTGAACCCAGGACTTCCATCTTAGAATCCATTCTGGGTATGGGTTCCAAGGCAATGGGGTTCAGTGACTTGCCCAGGGTCACCCAGTTAGGAAGGGTCTGAGGCCATATTTGAAAGCACGTTATGAGAGTTGCCTAGAGCAGAGGGGTGAGACACCCGGGCAAGCCAGATCAAATATAATTGGGAAAAAATAAAATAGGATATGGGTAATGTCGCTGGATGGTTTTCCAAGTCGGTAGATGGCTTAGTGGCTCCTGTTTCTGTTTGAGTTTTGGATGTGTCTGGCCTGGAGCACTTGGGAGACGAAGTGACTTCTTCAGGGTCACCCAGCTGGTATGTGTCCGAGACAGGACTTAAATCTGACTCCAGGGCCGCGTCTGTCTCCTAACGACAAGGATGATAATAACAACAGTGAGGACACATCCAGGCCTGGCAGAGGAGCTTCTGCCTCCATCAGGGAGGTGGGGACGGAAGAGGAAGGAGGCCAGATCCTGGGGCTGATCCAAGGGAACATGACGGAGACATCGCTGTCCGCTTTTCGACTCCGGGGCCCGGGCGGGCCTCGTCTTTTAACTGCCTCTCCTCTCCTGTCTTATCTTCATGAATTAGTGATCTGGGCCAGGGCCACTGACTGGGACACAGAAAACTCACAGGCCGGGATTGATGGGAGACGTGGAGCACGTTTAACCGCACTCTGGCGCCATTTACTTCCCCAAGCATCTTTATGAAGCACCTATTATTTACAGAGCACTCTGCTAGGGCTCCTGGCCCAGGGACAAAGCCAGAGCTGCCCCAGAATTCCTGGAGTTGACATTCCACCCAGGGCACCCAGACTCCTAGGAAATGATGGATGCTCACTCCTGGGGAAACTTAGAATTTTGTTCTTGACTCTCTGTGGCCCCTTTTGGAGTTTTCTTGGCAAAGATGCTCCAGGGATTGGCCCTTTCCTTCTCTAGATCATTTTACAGATGAGGAAACTGAGGCCAAAAAGGGTTACATGACTTGCCCAGGATCCATTAGCCAATGGGTGTCTGAAACTGGATTTGAACTCAAGAAGGTGAGGCTTCCTGACTCTACATCTGGCGCTGTAGCCACTGCACCACCCGTTGGCTCCTCTCTTGGAATATTAGTTGGCAGTGTTTACCAAGCAGCGTCTGGTGCAGCCTAAGGGCCATGCTTGGCTCTGGGCGTACCAAGAGGAAAATGGTGGCCCCTGCCCTCACAAAGCTTCATGACATCCAGGGAATCGTGTCTGCACGGGGGCCTCTTGTTATGCTTTTCCCAGACAAGTAGAGGCAGGGCAGCGTTCAGAGCTGCCTGGGACGCCTGCCTCCTCTAAAAATGGAGATTTTGAACTCTAGACTTCAATCCCCAGAAGTCCTTGGTATTTCCCACAATTCCCTATAATCTCACCTTAGAGTCCCCAGGTTGGCAAGATCACAATTGGTATTTAACTGGCAGTATCGCCTCCCTCGCTCTCTTCTCTGCCATTGTAATGATGGAGTAAGTAAGCTAAGTGCGGGGATTTTGAATGGGCTAATCAGCCATGGGCACGTGGTTTTCCTTAATAAACCTCATAAAATATAATATTTTTATTATTAGAGAGATAATTTAATTTTTACACTCCTGCTCCCTTCCCTCTCTGTCTCTGCCCTGGTTCTCCCAGGTTTTCCTGCCCCTCTTTCTTCCTTGGAAGGCCTCTCCCCAGAGAGGATCGCCTCTGTGGCTCTGTTTGGCCCTAAGGGCTCATGGGATACCTAAGCCCAACCAAGGCCGAATTACTTTCTGTCACAAAGCTAGGAAGACTTGACTCCCTCTCTGGGCCTGGGTTCCAATCTTGATTGTGTCACCTCCTACTTTGTGACAGGCACCAGGAAGATTCCCCTCAGCTTCCTCCTCTGTCAGGTACAGGATTTGGCCCAAACGGGCTCTAAGACCCTCTGCCTCCAGGCCGTACCCCCCCTCCCCCACATGACTCCCTTGTCTTTGAACAGTTCTCGATTCCTGCTGGGGCCTTCACTACAGCCCTGCACGGCCTCCAGTTCTCTGCTCATTGGCCAAAGGGGGACGATGAGGCCCGAGCCCAGTGACTGCTCAGGCTCTTCCTCTCTGGTCCCTCCACCCCATCCTTCCTCACAGGCTTTTACTAGAATTTAGGACAGAGGAAGGCCTTAAGCCCTCAGCAGAGGCAGGCAGCGCCCACAGGACCCATGGGATCAGAGGCCTAGTCCTGGAAGGGACTTCCGACACCTGGAGGTCGTCTCTCATCTCACTGAGGCCTGGGAGGAGTGGACGACTTTGCTGAGGTTCAGAAGGGAGCTGAATCCGAGCCCGGTTCCCTTTCTGCAGCCTTCTCGCCACCCCATGATGCACTGAGGAAACATGGCGCAGGGGCTTCCCTCCTTTTCCGATGAGCGTCCGCCGCTGTCTGAAGCTGATAGATGGGGCTTTGGAGGTTCGGTTTGTCTTCCCACCCCTGGCACCATCCTGTCTCCCACCGGAGCCACTCCTGGCAGGCTCCTGCTCTTCCTTCTGGGGCCTGTGGGGACATGCTCGTAGGAGCGAGGCCCCAGCCTGTGCTCACAGCCGCAGACCCAGAAGAGCCGAGGGTGGGTGCCTGGAACCCAGAGGGGCACGGGGGGGGGTCCTTACCCCACGGATCGCCCCCCTTCTTAAGGGCTAGTTACTCTCCATTTTAAAATTGTCTGGCCCTGTTTGGATGAATGTGGAGAAGTGGGCCTGGGGAAGGCCCTGTCAGTGAACACAGTAGAAATCGGTACGACCCAAAGTCCTTGTCTCTCCCTTGTGACAAAAGGGAGGGAAGGGTGCCCGAGGGTCCCTGGGCTCCCTTCCAGCCCTGGCCCTCGTCCCATGGTGAGAAATTGAGCGCCATTTTTTCTTCAATGATATTTTGGTTTTTTTTCCCCAATCATTTGTACAAACCGTTTTTTTGGCATTTGTTATCCAATTTTTTGAGCTCCAAATTCTCTCCCTGCGGCTCCCCACTCTGAGACAGTGAGGAATTCGATTTCGGTTACGAATGTGCGCATATTTGTCCTGTTGTGGAAGAAGACACAAACACAGGCCACCATGAAGACAATAAGTGAAAAAGGGCTGCTGCCATCTGCATTTAGACTCCATCTATCCTTTCTCTGGCGGCGAATGCCATTTCTCACTGGGAATCCTTTGGGATTGTCCTGGATCCTTGGAATGCTGAGAAGAGCCGAGTCAGTCACCGTTGACCAGTATGGCTGTCGCTGGACCACGCTCTCCCGCTTCTGCTCCCTTCACCGCGTCCGTGCTTAGAAGTCCTGCAGTTTTTCTGACATCCTCTTGCCTGCCATTTCTGATGGCCTGTTAGGACTCCATCACCATCAGGGAGCCTGGTGTGTTCAGCCATTCCCCAGTGGATGGATGTCCTCACGGTCTGGTTCTTTCCACCCCAGAAAGGGCAGCTGTCAATATTTTAATATTTTTATCCATCTTGGTCCTCTCTCTGTTTCCTTGATCTTTGGCGGATTCAGATCTAGTAGTGACATTGTTGGGTCAAAGGGTGTGCGCAGTGTTAAGGCTCTTTGGGCAGAGTTCCAAATGGATCTCCAGAAGGGTCCGATCAATTCCCAGCTCCATCAGCAAAGGGTCAAAGTGGGGGTCGTGTTCCTCCCTGCCTTCAAAACCCACCTAGCTTTACTGCTACCTGCGCTCCTTCCATCAGACTGTTTGTTTTGTCATGGGGGGGCGTGTCTGTTAAAGCCTCCCTCCCTTCCTGCCTTCTTTCCTTCCTTCCTTCCTCCCTTCCTCCCTCCCTCCTTCCTTCCTCCCTCCCTCCCTTCCTCCCTTCCTTCCTCCCTCCCTCCCTCCCTTCCTTTCCTCCCTGCCTTTCTTCCTTCTTTCCTTCCTTCCCCCCCTGCCTCCCCCCCTCCCTCCCTCCCTCCCTTCCTCCCTTCCTTCCTCCCTCCCTCCCTCCCTTCCTTTCCTCCCTGCCTTTCTTCCTTCTTTCCTTCCTTCCCCCCCTGCCTCCCCCCCCTCCCTCCCTCCCTCCCTCCCTCCCTCCCTCCCTCCCTCCCTCCCTCCCTTCCTCCCTTCCTTCCTTCCTTCCTTCTTTCCTTCCTTCCTGCCTTCCTGCCTTCCTGCCTTCCTGCCTTCCTGCCTTCCTGCCTGCCTTCATGCCTGCCTGCCTTCCTTCCTTCCTTCCTTCCTTCCTTCCTTCCTTCCTTCCTTCCTTCCTTCCTTCCTTCCTTCCTTCCCTCCCTCCCTCCCTCCCTCCCTCCCTCCCTCCCTCCCCCCCCCTTCCTGTGTCAGATGGGCAGCCTGAGGCAAGAGCTTGTCCCTTCTGTGCCAAGCGCTCCCTGCCCCGACCCTCTCCCAGCATGCCCTGCATCTGCCAGTCTTGGGCTGGGCATTCTGTGGGCAGCGGGGCCCCACCTGGGCGGGGGTCACTGCCTGATTTGCTGAGTGTCTGTTGGCTTTCTTCTAGGCGGCTGCTGAAGAGCGAGCTGGGATCCTTCATCACAGACTACTTCCAGGTAAGGGAATGAGAACCGGATGCCCCGGGAGCCGAGTGCGAGAGAGCAGGGCATCCCGGTGTGGATGGGTTTAGGCACCTCATGCCCTTTTTCCTCTCTGCTTGGGGCTCGCAGAGGACTCACGAACTCTGGCCCCGAGGGGCATCGCCTCCATGCTGGGAGCTGTGAAGAGGAACAGATAAGAAGGAACCTCTGGATAGGGAGTCTGGATGGTTCCGTGGCTAGAGAGCCAGGGCTGGACTGAACCCCCAAGGCCTAGGCCTCACTGCTCCTCTGCCTTGGAACCAACACACAGTGTCTGTTCTAAGACAGAAGATGGGGTTTAAAAAGAAAGAAACAGGCCGGCACCTGCCACTATTTCTCTAGATATCTGCTCTACCTGCCTCCTCAGTTTCCCCATCTGTAAAATGGAAAGGCTTTAACCAGGCAAGCTCTGCACTTCCCTCCAGATGTCAGTGAGTGTAAAGCACTCGGGACCTGAGAGGCCATCTGTTCTACGTGCCTAACTTTGCAGCTGGGGAAACTGAGTCCCAGTGAGATGGAGTGACCTGGCTGGCATCCTTCAACTAGTAAACCGTGACTACAGGGCATGACCCCAGACTTAAACTGAATAATAAGTATCGATTCCAAGACAGAAGAGGGGTATGGGCTGGACAATGGAGGTTAAGTCCAGGGACACACAGGTCAGAAGTGTGTGTGAGGCCAGATTTGAACTCCGGACCTCCCTATCTCTGGGCCTGGCTCTCCATCCACTGACCCACCACCGCATTATCTTTCTACTACCTCAACGGATTTTTTTTTTATGATAAAGATATTTTATTTTACCAATTACATATAGAAAATTTCTGCATAAGATTTCTGAAGTCAAATGAATTAAAAAAAAAAAACTCCTGACCTGGCCCAGGTTCAGACTTGTCCAGACTGGTCCTCCGACCACAGAGCCTCCTCTTGGCCCCTTCCATACTTCACCTCGGCTCTGTTGGCCCAGCCTCGAGAACATCCGGTCGCCCTCCCGTCCCTTGGGGGGGGGCCCTGCGTGGGCTACTAGAAGAGACTCTCGTGGAAGAATTCTCTTTTAGAGGGAAGGGAAAACCCAGCAGAACTTAAAGGGAACATCTTGTTCTCTACACCAGTGTCAAGGGCGAATTGCTCTTCAGAGGCTGCCCCGAGTGGAATGCGAGGAGGGGGGACGGTGGCGATCCCAGATAGCCTAGAACGTTTTTCACGCGTTGGCTGTCCTTGTGGAACTGCCTTGTTTCACCATATTTTTTATCTTTTGCTCTAAAGGGGAGGTGGCATAAGCATACGCTGAGAATGATCAGTGATATTCAAAACAGTAGCTATAAAGTTAATTTATTTTTAACAAGGGGCGTGTTCTATGGATGGCTTTGGTGGTGGTCTTCTCCGGGAAGTAAAGATGACAATCTTGGCTTGGGTTTTTTTTAGAGGGATGCTATTTTTTTTCCCTTTTATTTGTATTTTTTTTTTAAATTTAATTAGTCAATTTAGAACATTATTTCTTGTTTACAAGAATTATTCTTTCAGAGGGAGGCTATTTTTTGCCCTTTTATTTGTATTTTTAAAATTTTATTTAGTCAATTTAGAACATTATTCCTTGGTTACAAGCATCCTATTCTTTCAGAGGGAGGCTATTTTTTTGCCCTTTTATTTGTATTTTTTAAATTTTACTTAGTCAATTTAGAACATCATTCCTTGGTTGCAAGCATCCTATTCTTTCAGAGGGAGGCTATTTTTAATCCGCTCGGGATTGGTGGGAATGATGGCTTTCCCTCTCCTTTGAGAAATGTAGACGCAGTAGGGAAGAGGGTGAAGAGTTCTAGAGTTGAAGCCGTTCCCAGTTGGGCTCTAGACCCCCTGTGTGGCAGGACACGTTGGCTTCCCTTCTGGAACATGGCGGGGATGGGGCTGGATGGCGTCCGAAGCCCTTCCACCTCTAAATGTAGGATTCTTTGCTCCGCGCCTTCATCCGTGCGAATGTTCCAGCCCGTGGTCCAAATCTCGGCCCATCCGTGCCTTCCTCACTCCGGACCAAGGGCCGTCCTTCAGAAGACGTCTTTCAAAGACCTGGAGGGTTTCTCACAGAGAAAAAGCAACTTGGGAATTTTTTTTTCTTGATTTCCAAGTAAAAGGGTTTTTTCTTTTGAATATTTCTAAGCAAAAGGCACGTTTGCTTTGAAAGGGGGCCTCTGGCCATCATCCCGTTCTTACTGACTGGCCCAAGTCAAAGACGACACGGCCGCTGTCTCGGGGGATAAGCCGCGATCCCACCGAAACCGAGAATTGAGTCAGGCTTTTGTGCCAGCCGAGCAGAGAGAGGATGAGTCAGCGGCTGAATCATCTCGCCTGCCCTTGCCTGACTCACGGTGCTGCTCAGCGGCGCGCTCGCACTCTCTTCTCCTGCCATCGTGGTTCCAGAGCCGACCACAGAAAAGGGCTTTGTTGTTCGGTTGGTTTTGAGTCAGCCCCGAAGACGCTCCAGGAGCCTTCCTTGACGTGGAGCAGAGAGGGGGACGGAGCCGGCCTTCCCTTCGGACGACGAGAAGCGAGGAGCTGCCGCTCTCGGGGGAGCCCCCCGGCGCCACGAGGGCGCCGCTTCCTGGGCTGCCCACAGCCTTCACAAAGAAGCCGGGGGCGATCATGCTCTGCAGGCCTAACCACAGCTCAGAGAGAAGGCGAGCTCTCGTTCTGGGAGTCGCCGGGTGTCGTGTCTGGGCCCTGGTGCCAGGCCGGGCCCAGGGGGAGGGGGGCCCCCGAGCCCTTCCCCCCGTCTTCAGTGGTGGTTCATCAATGGCCCCGATGGAGCGACTTTAACTCTGCTCATTTTTGAAAGCCTCCCTGAGCCAAAGCAGAAGAGTGGGGAGGGCTTGGCCCGTGAAGAGGCCATCTTTGAACCCAGGAGGGGCTTCATTTTAGGGAAGAGCTCCCCGAGGGCAGAGTGGGGGGCCGCATCGTTTCCTTTCCTGCTCTTGGATCAGGGCTCCAGGCGAGGCTGTGGGGCCACAAAAAGCAGGGAAGCGAGGCCGCATCCATATGTATGAAAGGCACCAGGCCTGGAGTCTGGGAGGCCCTTCCCGGCGGGGTGACCCTGGGCCAGTCCCTTAGCCCACGGCCCAGCCCTCCTACTCTGGATTGAGCCGGGCTCGGAGGGCTCCTCAGCAGCCGCCCCACCACGAGGACGTTTGAGCAGAGAAGCCGGGCAGCCCGGAGCCCTGCCCAAACGGCCAGCATTAGAGGAGAGGACTTCGGCGCCGCTCCTGACGGCTGATGAAAGGGATGGGCCGGATCTCCTGAGGCTCTCAGGAGAGTCCCATCTCCCAGAAAGGCCTGACCTGAGGAGGGCCCGGCAGGCAAACAGAAAAGGGGGAAGAGAATCAGTGCCAGCCTTGGTGACGGCAGAGCAGCCGTGGCGACCCCGTGAGCTCCGCTTTGCATGGAGCCTGAGAAGCACGTGGAGCTTGTCCCCGGCCCCTGGCCTCGGAGGGTAACTCTATCCCCAGCTCTGGCGCCGACAGTTGGGCCCTTCGAGTGCTCGCGCCGGTCCTGGGAGCCGCTCGGAGATGCGGACGAACACACGGTCTCCCCCGGGTTCCAGCGGCTCTCGGCCTCGGCGTTATTGGGCCTGGGAGGGTCGGTTCTGCCTTTGGGGGCTTTTCTCCTGACCACCAAACGTGCCAACGCTTTTCCTCGAAACAGAATTTTTGCATCGTTCTCAACGTTGGTTTTAAGTCACGGATGAAGAAGTTTCTCAGCAAAGAGAGAAATTCAGTCAGCGGAGACGGACAGGATTTCCTGTTCCCATCTGAAAGAATCCCGGCCGGCCGGCTCTCCCGCCACCTCCTCCTCTCGTTCAAAGAGGTCACGCGTTCCTTTCAGCGTGGAAAGAGCATCCCCGAGGAGTCTGCAAGGAAAAAAGATCAGGCGTCGCAGGAAGGGAGAAGGAAGACTGCTTCAGGGAGGAGGTTACGGTAGAATAAAGGGGCCGCGAGGTGACTGACCAGAGAGCCAGGCCCGGAGATGGGAAGTCCTGGGTTCAAATCTCACCTCAGACATTTGGGTGACCCTAGGCAGGTCACTTAACTCCCATGTTCTAGCCCTTCCACAGTGTTGATTCTAAGACAGAAGGGAAAGGCTAAAAAAGTCGAAGAGGAAGAATGAAAGCTTGCGAAGGGCAGAGACATTCTAATTTTAGTCTTTTTCTCCTTAGGCTCCTAGAATAATGGGGCCTGGAACACAGCAGGCAATTAAATGCTTTCCCATTCACTCACTCATTCATTCATTCATTCATTCATTCATTCATCCTCCTCAGCTCTCCAGGACAGAACTGGGAGGTGTGGGTAAAAGTCACCAACAGGCAAATTGGAGTTTAATGTAAGGAAAGATTTCCCACAATGGGAAGCCTCCAGAATGAACGAGGCTGCCCTGGGAGGCAGGAGGCTCCCCCTCTCTGGAAGTCTTCCAGTAAAGGCCGGCGATCTTCTGTTCTCTGGGGATGTGCCTGGCCTCCTCAGTCGATGATACACAGCAGAACCGCCCCTATGAACAGGGCCGGAGGGGTGGTGATCTGTGCCCGTGGGATGATTTCTCACTGAGGGAACCCCGAGCCAGCGAGGGGTCAGAAACCTCATTAGAGCTTTTCTTCCACAATTTAGAAAAAGGATCATTGAGGAGACCCACCCCGGGGGCTCGGGAAGCCTCTCTGCTGGCTCTCCTAAAATAACATGCTTGTGGCCCCTAAATCTTGGCTTAATCTCTTTTTTTAATCTCACCTTCCACCTCGGAGTCAATATTGTGCGTTGGCTCCAAGGCAGAAGAGTGGTCAGGGCTGGGCAATGGGGGTTCAGGGACTTGCCCAGGGTCACCCAGCTGGGAAGTGTCTGAGGCCAGATTTGAACCCAGGACCTCCCGTCTCTGGGCCTGGCTCTCCATCCACTGAACCATCCAGCAATTTCAATGTGAATGATGCGGATAAAATCAATGGGAAGCGGGCTGAGGAGGGCCGGCAACGGCCTGGCCAGGGCTTATTTCCTGAGGCTTCTCTATGAAACGAAGTAATAGTATCCGACTTCCAGGCTCCATTGTTAAAGCCTGCGGAGCCCCCTCTGCATTGGGATCTCCCAGCCCCGTGAGGGAGGGTCTCTGGGTGCCAGGATAGCCTCGGGAACGGCGAGGGGCTTGGCCAGCGCTCCAGCGTCATCTTCCCCACTTGGCAGCCTGTCCAGGGTCATTCCTTGGAGCATTTCTTGGCATCCGTCCCTTCTCCAGATGAGTAAAAGAGGGGGAGCCGAGTCTGGGGGAAAGCTTGGCCCGGATGCCGCTGAGGAGAGGACCGAGGACTTTGCCTGCAGTGTCCCCAAGTCCCTCTTTTTGGACTCAACCCGGCTCTTTGGTCCATTCTTTTCTTGACTCACAGTTAATATATGGGGGGGGGCAGGCCTGTAGAGGGGGTCCTGGGTTCTAAATCCTAGCCGGGTGACCCTGGGCGAGTCACTTCACCCCCATGGCCGAGCCCTTATTGATTCTAAGACAGAAGGGCGGAGGAGGAGGACAGCGCGGGGAGAGCTTGGCACTTGCTCGGCCTTCTCTGGGGCCAAGGTTAGTCCTCCTCACGACTCGGTGTTGCGTGTCCCAAAGCCGGCGCTTCGGGCCAGGGGAGCCAGGGAAGAGGGAAGCGAGAGCAGGGGTCATTGGGCGCTCGGCCCTGGCCGAAGGGCTGCTCCTTTCCCATGTGGCCGGGGAGCCACATCCAGCCTGGCAGGCATTTATTTAAGAAATGCCTACTGCATGCCAGGCCCGGTGGGGGCCATTGGGGTGGGGGTGGGGGGACCTTGGAGATCACCGAATCCATTCTTCCCCCTCCCCTTCCTGTTACGGCTGAGGGCCCAGACTCCTTGTGCCAGGGTTGGCATCTGAGCGTCTTTACTGATGGCGCCAGGTTTGGCTTCTCAAGGCCCCCTTCCTAGGACATTGTTCCCCAGGCTGTCCCTGCTTGGACCCAGGACTTCACTCTTCTTCCTCCCTAAGCAGCCTCAGTGTGCGTCCCCCATTTATCCAGAATGAGAGCCTGGGGGTTTTGTTTGATCTGTGCTGTCTTCCCCCTAATTACCTGAGATATTTGGGGTCCTCTACACACAAATCCCAACTGATGTTAGCTGTATGACTTTGAGTGAGTCATCTGACTTCCCCAGGCTCCAGTTTTATTGTCTGAGCCCCTTCCTGCCCCCCCTCCCCCTCGGATCTTCATGGGACTGTGATAAGAAAAGTTCTTTGCAAATCTTCCAAATTCTATATTGAAGTAGGAGGTGGTGAATTTTACTCCTGATAATTCTGCTGAATCAGGGGCTTCCAACCCTGTTCAGACCTCTTACCCCTTGGCTTTCATTAAATTTTCTCTTAAGTCCCATTTGGTATCAAAAAACCCGAATTTTAGATTTATCCAAAACCATGCTTTTGGATAGGAATAATTTATTTTAATGGAATAAGAGTTATTTATTGTTACCTATGTTCTCTTGGAATTTTTTAAATTTTTTACCTTTTAAAATAAACCTCACCTTCCACCTTAGAATCAATACTGTGTTATGACTCCAGGGCCAAAAAGTGGTAAGGGCTAGGCAATGGGGTTAAGTGACTTGTGCAGGGTCACATAGGTAGGAAGTATCTGAGACCAGATTTGAACTCAGGGTCTCCCATCTCTATACCTGGCTCTCAGTCCACTGAGCCACTCAGCCGCCCTTACCGATATCTTCTTAATGAGGTTGTCATACCCTCTTTGATAATGGACTCTCTCTATTGGGAATTCCTGTGCTAAAGGAAATTCCTATTCAGTACTGAATCCTCCTTATTCTTTGTGGGAATAAAAGGCATCTAAATGGAAGAAAAATTATGGATGGATAGAGAAATGGGTGGATGAGTAGATGGATAGGTGGTAGATAGGTAGATGGATAGATGGATGGTAGATGGTGATTATATAGATGGTAGATGGATAGAGGATAGAGTGGATGGTAGATGGATAGGTGGCAGGTAGATGTATGGGTAGATAGATGAGTAGATCGATTGATGTTAGATGGGTAGATGAGATCAGTTGATGTTAGATGAGTAGATAGGTAGATGGGTAGATAGATGGTGGATGGATAGATGCTGGGAGAAAGATAGTAGGTAGATGGATAGATGGTAGATGAGTAGATAGGTAGATGGATAGATGGATGGTAGATGGTGATTATATAGATGGTAGATGGATGGAGGATAGAGTGGATGGTAGATGGATAGGTGGCAGGTAGATGTATGGGTAGATAGATGAGTAGATCGATTGATGTTAGATGGGTAGATGAGATCAGTTGATGTTAGATGAGTAGATAGGTAGATGGGTAGATAGATGGTGGATGGATAGATGCTGGGAGAAAGATGGTAGGTAGATGGATAGATGTTAGATGAGTAGATAGGTAGATGGGTAGATAGATGGTGGATGGATAGATGCTGGGAGAAAGATGGTAGGTAGATGGATAGATGGTAGATGAGTAGATAGGTAGATGGGTAGATAGATGGTGGATGGATAGATGCTGGGAGAAAGATGGTAGGTAGATGGATAGATGGTAGATGAGTAGATAGGTAGATGGATAGATGGATGGTAGATGGTGATTATATAGATGGTAGATGGATAGAGGATAGAGTGGATGGTAGATGGATAGGTGGCAGGTAGATGTATGGGTAGATAGAGGAGTAGATCGATTGATAGATGGATAGATGAGAAGATCAGTTGATGTTAGATGAGTAGATAGGTAGATGGTTAGATAGATGGTGGATGGATAGATGCTGGGAGAAAGATGGTAGGTAGATGGATAGATGGTAGATGAGTAGATAGGTAGATGGATAGATGGATGGTAGATGGTGATTATATAGATGGTAGATGGATAGAGGATAGAGTGGATGGTAGATGGATAGGTGGCAGGTAGATGTATGGGTAGATAGATGAGTAGATCGATTGATAGATGGATAGATGAGAAGATCAGTTGATGTTAGATGAGTAGATAGGTAGATGGTTAGATAGATGGTGGATGGATAGATGCTGGGAGAAAGATGGTAGGTAGATGGATAGATGGTAGATGAGTAGATAGGTAGATGGATAGATGGATGGTAGATGGTGATTATATAGATGGTAGATGAATGGAGGATAGAGTGGATGGTAGATGGATAGGTGGCAGGTAGATGTATGGGTAGATATAGATGGTAGATGAGTAGATAGGTAGATGGATAGATGGATGGTAGATGGTGATTATATAGATGGTAGATAAATGGTGGGTAGATGGATAGAGGATAGAGTGGATGGTAGATGAAGAGATAGTGTATTAATAGGTAATCTATGTGACACTCTCTTGTTGCTGCAGTGACTGATGTACTCTGGCTTACTAGAGAGAGCTGCTACTAAGTATGGGGACACACTTGCCTATTTGCAATGGAGATCGAAGTACTTTGAGAGAAACTGAGAGATCTGATACAGGGGAATGCTCTGGGGTTTGCCTACTGATCCCTACTGATGACTAGTGGATCAATCTATTTCCTAACCTTTTCCTACCCTCTTCCTCCCTCACTCCCTCTTTTAACCACCCACTTCTGGAAGCTTTTTGGCTTCTTCCCTCCCCCTGAGTGGACTATAAAGGTACTCTTTTTCCTTTCTCAGGTAAGGGGTTTATTGGGAACAAACAGGATGGGGATTGAGGTGAAGGGGATGAGGATATTCCTAATCTAAAATAAAGATTATGAGGGCTTGGGAAGTCACAACTGTGACAGAGGGACACTCAGAGATGGAAGATAACAGTTAAAATCTTTTTTCTTCACAAAGCCACCAATTTCAGAAGCCCCTCCCCCCAAGGGTCCTTCAGCCTGGGACAGAAACTAATATCAGTTCAGCTTCTTCCCTCTTGCCAGCTTCAACTCCCAGAGCCAGAGACCAAGACCAAGCCTCCTCAGTTCAATAACCCCCCAGAGAGAGAGAGAGAGAGAGAGTGTCCCAAGGTCCCAATTCCTCTCTGTCACGGGCAAAGTTCACCCTTGCCTCTGGTCAGGCTCCCCCAACTGCCTCTCCTGGGAACATCCCATTTGGAACCTTCTTGATTGACAGACAGGTCCCCAGCCTTGGTTCTTGCATCTTGGCTTGTCTTACAAAAACCTCTCTTCATGTCTCTACCACAATAGGTAGGTAGATAGGGAGACAGATGGTAGATGGATAGGTGGCAGGTAGATGGATGGGTAGTTAGATGGTGGATGGATAGATGTTGGGAAAAAGATGGTAGATAAATGGATGGATAGATGGTAGATGAGTAGATAGGTCAATGGATAGGTAGATAGATGGGTAGATGGATGGTGGATGGATAGATGGTAATTATATAGATGGTAGATAGATGGTGAGTAGATGGATAGAGGATAGAGTAGATGGTAGATGAGTAGATAGGTAGATAGATGGGTAGATGGATGGTGGATGGATAGATGGTAATTATATAGATGGTAGATAAATGGTGAGTAGATGGATAGAGGATAGAGTAGATGGTAAATGAATAGATAGGTCGATGGATAGGTAGATAGATGGTAGATGATAGATGGCAGGTAGATGGATGGGTAGGTAGATGGTGGATGGGAAGATACATATGAATCCTTTCTGAAATGTTTACTGTGTATCAAACATTAATCTAAGCACTAGGAATATAGATAAACAAGACCAGTTCCCGTCCTCAAGGAGTTTACATTCTAATGGGAGGAAGATAACATAAAAGCACATTCCCCCAGGTGAGAAGGGAAATGTGATTTGAAATGTGACTCTGAAGAGATGTGGGGGGAAGATATTGACCCTCCCTATGTATAAGGAAAAGACTGATCTATCTGAGCTGTGCACCCTGCAGGAGGCTATATTCCTTTTTGTTGGCGTCATTTCTTTTTTATCTCTTCATTTCTGGTTACGTCTATCCTGTAGATCAAGCTGTCATGGAACAGTGAATAACAACTCCTCCAAGGTGTCTGACTTATGTGCAGTATTCCAAACCCAGAGGCCCCCACCTCAGTCCATTTTCTCGACTTCGAGAATCCTATATCTTTTTTCTCCTGGGAGGAATAGAGTACTTCAGATGTGGGTTCCCAGGGAACACTCGGAGCCAAATGTCTGCCATTTAGGTCCACACTGAGATCTTTGCTGGGCTCTTGGCTACTCTCTGAAATTGTCAACGTTTCTGTTTTTTCTCCTCTTTTGGCAGAACCAACTTCTTGCTAAAGGGCTGCTGTTTGTGGAAGAGAAGGTTCACCTGTGTGAAGGCAAGTATGAGGGGCTTTCTAGAAGAGGGTGGACGTTGGGTCAGCATCCCTCTGGCCCCTGGGAGCAGGACTCTGGACTCCAGCCCAGTCGGCCTGAGCTCTGCTGCTCCTGCCAGGACCAAACGGATGGCCAGGGAGTTTTATCAGGGGCGTCTTGTTGTTGTCAGAAGGGATGAGGGTGGTTTCTCTGGTTGCCGTGACTTCTCCCCAGGACCATATATTGTTCTTCTTTGATGGGACGTATCCAGATTACAGGTTACAGGGTGGAGTTTCCGTTAGACTCTGGGTTCTACCCCAGGCTGCCTTCCTGTGGATACAAGGAATGTCTTTTGTTGTGGGGTGTCATTTAATCAGGGCAGTTAGGTGGCACAGCAGATAGAGAGCTGGATCTAGTCGGGAAGACTCATCTTTGTGAGTTCAAATCCAGCCTCAGATGCTCACTAGCTGTGTGACCCTAGATAAGACACTTAACCCTGTTGCCTCAGTTTCCTCATTTGTAAAATGAGTTGGAGAAGGAAATGGCCAACCACTCCAGTATCTTAGTCAGGCACAACTGAAATGAATGAACAAAAATGAAGTTTGATCATGAGCCAAAAGAGCCCCTTCTTTTTCTTTTTAAACTCTTGCCTTCTTTCTTAGTATCAGTTCTAAGGTGGAAGAGTGACCAGGGATAGGAAATTGAAATTAAGTGTAAATGACTTGCTCAGGGTCACACAGCCAGGAAATGTCCAAGTTCAGATTTGAACCCAGGTCCTCCTGACTCCAGGCCAGGATACTTCAGAGCCCCTTTTTGGAGCCATCAGGGTTGCCCCTCAGAATAGACAGGCAGCCATGTATGGGGTATTATTTGAAGGGCTTGGGGGCATGCAAAGGGAATAGAGCATTTAAAAAGCTTCTGCTTTGTGCTAAGCATTGTTTCAAATACTCACAATAATTCTGCCAATGATTACAAATAAGGAACCTGAGGGGGCATCTGAGTGGCTCAGTGAATTGAGAGTCAAGCCTAGAGAAGGAAGGTCCTAGGTTCAAATCTGGCCTCAGATACATCCCAGCTGTGTGACCCTGGGCAAGTCACTTAACCCCCATTGCCTAGCTCTTACCACTCTTCTGCCTTGGAGCCAATACACAGTATTGATTCCTAGACAGAAGGTAAGGGTTTAAAAAAAATGAGGAACTTGAAGTATAGAGAAGTTAAGCAACTTGCCTGGGGTCACACAGTGAGTATCTAGAACTGGATTTGAACTTGGCTCTTCCTGACTTGGGTCCTGGACTCTATTCACTGTGCTGCCAGCTGCCTGCAAGAGCTCCCAGTCTCTGTCATGCCTAATGGGTTCAGGGAGGAGAAATGGTGATGATGAGAAAAAAGCCCCCATTTCAGTGCACTCTTTGCTTCTCTTCCCTCTCCCCAAACTGCCAGGCACTGCGCATTTTTTTAAACTCTTCCTGCTTGTGCCTGAATCTGTGTTTCAGAGACCTGCTTTTGTCTCTGCTCTCTTGAGAAGGGCACGTATTGGGCATCACCCTAGGACAGGTACTAGACAGGGAGAAAAGGGGAAGCTGGAGACCTATTTAGTTTGCACAAAACCTGGAAATTCATGAATGAATTTATTTTTTCTTGGTGCCTTAGAGATACTCCAGCAGCCCTCCTTTCCTTTGTCCTCAAAAATATAAATTTTAGTGCATCATAATAAAGAATAGTCATTTCCATGATTTTTACAATCTCTTTTATACTGTTTTTAAATTAAATTTTGTTTTATTTTCCCCCAATTACATGTAAAAACAGTTTCCAGCATTTTTCAAAGACTATGGAGTCTCGAATACTCTCCCTTCCTCCTTCCCAGCCCTCCACCCCTCTTGAGATGGTAAGCAATCTCATAAAGATTTTACATGGGTAATCACATAAAACATTTTTCCATATCAATCCTTTTGTGGAAGGAAACTCAAATAGCAAAACATTAAGAAAGTGAAAAGAAATTTGCTTTCATCTGGATTCAGATCTAGTGCTTTCTCTTTGGAAGCAGATGGGCTTCATCATGGGTCCTTTGGGACAGTTTTGGATCATTGTCCTGCTGAGAACAGCTGTCATTTGCCGCCATTCACTGTACAGTGTTCTCCTGGTTCTGCTTGCTTCACTCTGCCTCAGTTTGTGTAAAGTTTTCCAGGTTTCCCTGAGCTCCTCCTGCTTGTTATTTCTTATAGCACAAAAGTATTCCATTACGGTCATATGCTGTAACTTACTCAGCCATTCCTCACTTTGTCAGTGTCCCGTCACTTCCCAGTTCTTTGCACCCCTCCCTACTCCCACCCCCAAAAGAGCTACTTTAAGTAGTTTTTATACATATAGGTCCTTCCCCTTTTTGGTTTTCATCTCTTTGGAATATAAACCTAGTAATGTGTGCTGTCTTACAGTCCTTTGGGCACAGGACCAGATTGCTTGTTCACGATTCCTTCAATGATGCCTTATGAATTGCTTTCCCACATCCCCTGTGGGCTTTGTCATTTTCCTTTTCTGGCATAATAGCCAATCGGATAGGTGTGGGGTTGTACCTCAGAGTTGTTTTAATTTGCACTTCTCTAATTAATTCTCTAATAATGATGTAGGACTTTTTTTTTTTTGCATGACTATAGAGAACTTTTAATTAGTCTGAGGACTGCCAGTTCCTATCCTTTGACCACTTACCCACTGGGGAATGACTTCTCTTCTTATTATGACTTCTCCATTTATTTGAGAAATGAGGCCTTTATTAGGGTGGGAGACTTGTAAAAAAGTTTTTTGTACCATGGTTACTGGGTGTTACTTTCCATCCTGTTTCCCCTGTTTAATTTCTGACCTCACCTCCCCTAATTTGTCTTCATTTTTTAACAGCTCCACCCCCTTCTCTTATCTTTCCTGTAGGGTAAGATAGATCATTTGATTATGTATGTTTTTCCTTCCTTGAGTCAATTCTGATGAGTCTTCAGTTCTTTTGCTCCTCTCCCCACCTCCTCTGTTTTCCCCTCCACTGTGAACATGCTTCCGTTCCCCTCTTTTTTCCCCTTTCCCCTCCTCCCATGCCTTAATTTAATTTAAATTTTTATATCATCCCATAACATTCAACTCACACCCTCACCCTCTGCCTATGTATATGGCTTCTAATTACCTTAATAATGACAAAGTTCTAGGTGGGAAGATTATTCATCTCCCCACGTAGGGATATAAACAGTTTAGCCTTACTGAATATCTTTTGATTTCTCTTTCCTGTTTACCTTTTTACACTTCTTTTAAGTTATGTATTTGAGGGTCAGATTTTCCAGTGAGCTTTGATCTTTTCATCAGGAATATTTAAAAATTCTCAGTTTCATTGAATATCTAATTTTCCCCCTGAAGGATTATGCTTAGTTTTGCTGGGTAAATGATTCATGGTTATCGAAGTCCTCACTCTTTTGCCCGCTGGAATATCTTATTCTAGGCCCTCGT
This sequence comes from Monodelphis domestica, assembly GCF_027887165.1. Taxonomy (NCBI): domain Eukaryota; kingdom Metazoa; phylum Chordata; class Mammalia; order Didelphimorphia; family Didelphidae; genus Monodelphis; species Monodelphis domestica. The sequence continues at coordinate 39,559,482 of NC_077232.1, read as the reverse complement.
ATACTTTAATGTAGAAGCTGGTAAAACTTGTGCTATCCTAACTGTGGCTCCATGATATTTCAATTGTTTCTTTTTGGCTGCTTACAATATTTTCTCCTTGAACTGAGAGTTTTGAAATTTGGCTATAATATTCCTAGAAGTTATCCTCTTTCAGGAGGTGATTGGTGGATTCTTTCCATTTCTGATTTCCTTCCTGGTTTTAGAATAGTTTTCCTTGATAATTTCTTGAAAGATGATGTCTAAGCTTTTTTTTTTTTTAATCATGGCTTTTAGGTAGTCCAATAATTCTCAAGTTATTTTTCCTGGATTTATTTTCCACATCAGTAGTTTTTCCAATGCAATATTTCACATTTTCTTCTATTTTTTCATTCTTTTGACTTTGTTTCTTGGTGTCTCATGTAGTCATTAGCTTCCATTTGCCCAATTTGAATTTTTAAGACATAATTTTTTTGAGAGTAACTTTTGTACTTCCTTTTCCATGGGGCCAATTCTGTCATTTAAGTTTTTCTCTTCAGGGTGTGAATATCAAAACTACTCAACCCTATTCAGACCATTCTTTAGAAGATGGGATTTAGCTATTTCCTGATCAATAACAATAGAGATACTTGGAATAACAGAATCAGGTCTTGGAAACTACCATCTCCACCCTACTCAGGGTAACAAGATTTAGGAAGGGCTGCAGCAAAACTCAAGATTTAATTATTTGAGAATATGGCCTTCAACAGACATGTGCAAAAAGGACAGACCTCTGGGCGGTTCCTTTTTTCATAGTGTTCCTTTTTGGAGGGTAACTGGGTAGAAATCAGATGGGTCCATGTACCTTCTCAGCCATCTTGGCCTGTCTTATACTATTTAAAGAGAGAAATTGGGGAGCAGCTTGGTGGCTCAGTGGATTGAGAGCCAGGCCTAGCAAAGGAAGAGGACCTGAGTACCGATGTGGCCTCAGACACTTCCTAACTAACTGTGTGACCCTGGACAAATCACTTAGCCCCCACGACCTAGCCCTCATTGCTCTTCTGCCTTGAACCCAATACACAGTATGGATTCTAAAATGGAAGGGGAGGGTTTTTTTAAAAGAGAGAATCTTGGATTGGAAAAGAAAAATTGTCCCTGGTCAGTGTTTTGGGCCTGATGAGATAATATTAATGAAGAGCTTAGCACAGTGCTTTGTACACAGTAGGTGCTTAATAAAAGCTTCCCCCCCCCAAAGTCATTTTGCAGATTTCACAGTTTATGTATTTGCAGATGTAGAATACAGATGTGTGTTTGTGGAGGGAAGCCTATTTGAAAAATTGATGATGACTCAAGGAACTGCCAAGGCTAGGGGGTACTGTGGATAGAGCCTTGGGCTTAGAGCCATCTTCCTGAGTTCAAATCCAGCCTCAGACATTTACTAAACACAGCAAGTCCCTAACTCTGTTTGCCTTTGTTTCTTCATCTGTAAAAGGAGGTAGAGCAGGAAATGGAAAATTTCTCCAGGATTTCTGCCAAGAAAACCCCAAATGAGATCACCAAGATGTGACTGAAAATGACAACAAAACAAGTCACCGAGACTGAAAACTTTATAACTGACCCTTCTATTAGGGGCCCATGTCATGGTTATATCAAGGGGTTATGTCAACAATCCAAACATGAAGGGTGGCCAGGTGCCTGGCATACGTTACCTCCCTGTGTGGTTGGTCCTGGACCACAAGTAGGTCTCACTTCCTTTTAATAGATGAGCAAATGGGGAGACGCAGAGACATACATTGAATTGCTGTCATCACCCCCATTTTGCAGATGACTAAAGTGGGGCTGGCAAAAAGATGGAAATGACTAGCCCAGGACCACCCAGCTAGTGAATAGACATCAGTTGGGATTTGAACTCGGGTCTCCCTCACTTAGATCTATCCTCTATGGCACACTGACTGGCCAAAGAAAAGTTGAGCCATTTGTACCTCCTTCTCTCGGTCCATCCCATGTCCATAACGAGAGCTGATGCCCATAGACCATTCAAGGGTCTTCCTCCAGCAATATGCCAGAGAAGGAAATGGCAAACCACTCCTGTATCTTTGCCAAGAAAACTCTAAATGAGGTCACCAAGAGTTGGGCAGGACTGAAATGACTAAATGCCATCAGAGATCAGTAGATAGAGAGATAGGCAGACAGGTAGATAGACACAGGTAGATAGATAGACAGGGAGGTAGGTGGATGGATGGAGGGAGAGACAGAGAGACAGAGAGGGGAGAAAGAGAGAAGGATACTTAGATGAATGGATGCAGAGAGATGAATAGATGGATGGATATATTGACTGATAGATGGATAGACAGGCAGACAGACCAGTAGACAGATGTGACTGTGAAAATATGGGTTTCAAGACTATGAATTGCCCAAACTGTAAAGATATTTTTTGATACAAAATCAAGACGCTAAAAATTAAGTGGTCGCCATGGAAAAAATTCCCAAATATGAAATACCCAAGTCAGCTGGGTTTTATGGAGATTTTAATTAATACAAATCAAGGAATTAAGGAAAGGGAAAGAGACAGAGTAAGAGGAAATAGTAGGAAAAGGCTAAGGCCTAGGCCAATGACCTAGGCCTTTTCTCTTTAAGAGAGAAACTGTCAGTCTTTAATCACTCACCACAAGATCTTTCCAAGCAAAACTAGTGTTTAGAGACCCAGCAGCCTTCTCTGACTCCTGACCTCCAATTTAGCTACCAAAGCGGAACTAAATTGAATTCCCTTGAACTGGTTCAGACAGCTCCTTTTAAAGAGAAATTTCTCGTGTCACCTCCCCTAAATTTTCATGTCTACCAATCACAGCAGACACTTTTCCTAGGACAGCCCATTCTTAGTTTTTAGTTCTCACCTTCTCTGGGTAGATTATATCTTCTGAGTACTTCACACCTCTTTGTTAAGCTTGCCACTTGCAAGTTGCCTGACCTTTTAGTGATTAATTTGACCTTCATAGGTACTCAGCACCCTTTTGTAGTAGATCTAAAAATAGACCTAGCTTAAGGGCTTTTGCCTCACTGTAAGTATGGGTTGGGGACTTTTTCATTATTCAGTAAGGAGTTTACAACTTTATCTTCCCCTAAAGTATGCCTAAGTATGGGTAGAGTAATGTTAGAGTTCCCAATACATTCCTGATCAAGTACCTCCATTGTGTAAATGGGGAATAGCCTTAACCAAATGTTCCAAGGTAGAGTCTGAGAAGTTTTAAGATTCACACAGATGGAGAGTCCTTTACTCTTTCCCTCAGTGGCATGTGAGCTCCCTGCGGGTAAGGATGGTTTCATTTGTCTCCTAGTGCTGTGCCTGGCATACCGTAGATACCTAATAGATGTTTGTTGATTGATTGCCAAAGGAGGCCCAGACTTGGAGCTCCAGCCTCCAGACCCTACATCCAGCCCCAATATTTATTTGAAAAGGAGACAGTAAATTGTTATTGGCTCCCGTGCCAGCCCCATGGATTGAAGTCACCTCGTGTCATACCCGTGAGAAAGTTCTTGCCCTTTTCCAGATTCCCCCTTCTTCCCTCCTCACTTCCTTTCAAAGGTGGCCCTAGAACCCCTGCTTTCTCCTATCCTGGGCCTCTCCTCCCCTCGCTTTTATTTCCCATTAAAGACGGCGCTTGGGGGACAAGTACGAGGTGCATCTCTGTGGGCCGCCAAGCCCTGTTCCCTGCCTCTTCTTGTCTCATCTGAATGAGACTTCCTGATCCGCCTGGGGCTTGTGGGTGGTCTGAGCTCTGTGGAGGGCCCTGGTGAGCCAGAGGGACTCTGGGAGGCGCCCTGAGGGCTGACTGAGGTGTGAAGTGAAGGCCGGGCTACTGGGAGGAGGGCCAGCTTCCAGGCTGTCTATTCACTGCCTGCTGCTTTCTCTGCTCAGGTGTGTCTGAGGCTCCCCCTCCGTCCCCTCGAGGTCCCCCTCTCCCCTCAAACGAGTGGCCGCAGCACCAGCTCCTTGAACAAAGATGCTGTCCAGGACCCCCTCCCCAAGGGGCTGAGCAGTGGCTCCATTTGCTCCCAGCCGTGCCTTGGGGTGCCTTCCCTGGGGAACAGCTGGCCAGAGGGGAGAGGGGCTGTGAGGAAGCAGAGCCAAGGAGGGGAGTCTTCTGGGCCAGAACCTGGGGCGGGGCTTCCGGCGTGGGCTCCTGTCAGGGACCGCTGAGGGTCTGGACTGGTCGGCAGCCTCTGCGGGGCAGTGACTAGTCCTGTTTTTGTTGGGAATCCCATGTTTTTGGTCATGAATCTCCCCCGGAGGGCCTTTGAGAAAAACTAGTTTGGGCTGACCCTTGGTGAGGGCCGTCATGGAGTGGGGGCGGCAGCCCTCATTGGACTGGATCGGGAGAGCCTGCTCTCGGGCCTGAGGGCTCAGCCAGGAGCCCCGGCCACCCCAGAGAGACCCTCCTGGCCCGGCAGCGTGGTCTGGCCCAGAGCGCCCTGTGCGGTGTCCAAAAAGAACTGCTCTCTTCATCGGAACCGGCCCTGCGTGGGGCATGTGTCCTAGGCGGCTGGCTCGCTCACCAAAACACGGGACATCCTGCGCCCCTGTCCCGCCGGGCATCCCTGGGGCCCGCAGAGCCTCGGGGATCCCCAAACGGAGCAGGCCTGGGCCTCGTCCCAAAGAAGGCAGGGAGGGACAGACGGCAGACCCAGAAACCAGACCTCCGTATGGGTGGCTGTGGGGATGTATGGACGGACGTGGGGACGAATGGACAGGGAGACGCTTGAGCTGGGCCCTGAAGAGGAAGGAGGGTGGGTGGGGCCTGCCTCATCTATCCGTCCCGTCTCCCCTCGCAGGTGACCGTCGCCTGGACCTTCTGGCCGACACCTGGGACCACTTCTTCACAGAGACCCTCCCCACCCTGCAGGCGATCTTCTACCCCGTTCAGGTCAGTCTCTGCGTCCCTTCCTGCGGCGCCTCCCTCTGTTCCGGTCAGCCAGACACTGACCGGAGAGCGAGGAAGGGCTGAGAGCTCGGGCCTGGGGGTGACAGAGGCAGGGTCTGAACCCAGGACCCCCGGGCCACCGTCCTCGAGAGGTGCATGCTGGGACATTGTCCTCCAGCCTCACCCTTTCCCCGGAGGACTGTGCCTGGGGCTTATTCCAAGTAAAGTGCAGAAGGCCCGTGGAGGGGGTGGATTCAATTCTGTTTTATGTTTTAAAAACCCTCCCAAAGTCTCTTTTCCCCCAAACACACAAACCACAGTGTTGTTTCAGAAATGAAGCCCCTTTGAGGCAGCAGAGGGCTCAGAGGATGGAGTGCGGGGCCTAGAGATGGCGATCCTGGGTTCAAATGCGGCCTCAGACCCAGTGGGGTGACCCTGGGCAAGTCATGTCGTTGTCTACCCCCCAATCATGGCCTTCCTCACCATGATGGGCTCTCAGGACGAGTCGGAGGCCCCGAGTTCAGATCCTACCTCTGATCATCTCCACTTCTCCCAGCATTCCTGTTGGCCTTTAAGGCTTACGAGGGGCTCCCCAGATGATCTCCTGCCCTCAATGAGGCGGGGCTGGGATGGCCCCATTTTACAGAGGAGCTAAAGGGAGGGACCAAGGCCGGATATGAGCTCGGGTCTTCGTGCCTCGAGAGTGGGAGGGGCAGCCTCTGCGGTCCTGGCCCAGCCGGGGGTCTCTCCTCCCCCTCCCCCGGAGCTCTGAGCCTCACTGGCTTCTGCTTTCTCTCCCCTCATGCCTCACCAGGAGACGCCGCCCCATCCCTCGGGTAAGAGACGCCACTGCTTTGGGGTCTCGCCGGCACGGACCTTGGCATCCCGCAGGGGGCGCCTTTGAAGCCAGGCCCGGCCTCGTGGGGGTTCCTGGGGCCCCCCAGAAGGGCCGCCAGAAACGCATGCTTAGCGAGTCGGGGGACCCTGGCAGGATCCGTGGCAGGAGCAGGGCCGGGGTTCTCCTGGAGGAAAGGGTCCTGGGAAAGCCCCTTCTGGGGGACGGGAAGGCCGGCTTCTCGGAGCCAGGGAATCTCGGGGGGCTCCTGGAGGCGACGGCATCTCTGGGGCTCTGCCTAGACTGAGCTCCAAGCCCAGCTCTTCCGGCCTCCTCGGCGCCGAATCTCGAGTCTTCCACACCATCGATGTAATCTTTAACCCAGAGCCGAAGCCCCAAAGGCAGCGTCTTTAACCTTTCCAAGGGGCAGAGCCGGGTGGCTCCGGGTCCCCAGAAGCAGAAGGGACAGGAACTGTCTGGATCCCCCTCCCTGCCAGAGGAACGGTCGGCCTCGGGAGCGTCTGAGGGCCTCCGGACTCGCCGTGTCTGTGATCGGCAGCCTCCACGGCACACAGGAGGAGGAAAGGCTCCCCCGATGGGAGGAGGGGAAAAGCCCCCAACTACAACGAGAGCCCTATTTAGCTGATGACAAGGAGCTGCATCAACGTTTCGCGCACGCTTCGGGCAGGCCGAGTCCACATGTAATTAGGGCTCTCGTCTCTCCCAAATGCCATGTACCAGGAAAGCGAGCCCGGGTTCAAGAGCATTTGTGAAGCCGTGGCCAGGTTTGGGGCAGTGAGCTAAGCTTGAGAACACAGAGGGAAGGGCCCTGGGAAGCAGATGGCCTGGGTTCAAGTGCTCCCTTGGCTCCCAGACACTGGCGCCATCTTGGATAAGTTTTTTCATTGCTCTGGATCTCCTTTTGGTACAGTGGGAAGCCCGGTGGCTCTTAAATTAGAAGACCTGAGTACAGATGTGACGTCCCTCACTCACCTGGTGACTCATGACCTCTCTGGGCCTCAGTTTCCCCAGCCACCAGTGGCGCCATTTTGGACAAGACCTTTTATTTCTCTTGACCTCCATTTGGTATGGTAGAAAGCACCGTGGCTCTTAAGTTAGACCTGGGTACAGATGCTTCCTCTCTCACTCACCTGATGACTCGCCACCGATGGTGCCATCTTGGCCAAGTTCTTTCATTTCTCTGGACTGTCATTTGGTGTGGTGGTAAACACTGTGGCTCTTAAGTCAGAAGACCTGGGTACAGATGCCCCCCTCTCACTGTCCTTTGACCATAATCACATAACCCCTCTGGGCCTCAGTTTCCCCAGCCACACCATCGGGGGAGGCCTCTACCGTTCCTTCTGGCTCTCAGTCTAGGATCCCATGACTTTGGCCATCCTGTGGGGTTGGGACAGGCTACGAAATCGTTGCCTCTTTGGGAGTCGCCTCTTGGAGAGGATCCCTGAAGGGCTCTGGTGTGGAATTCGACGGCCTCGTTCTTGTGCCTTCTCATCTGTTTCCCACCCTCGTCTTTGCTGAGAAGCTCCCGTGGCCCCCCTCTCCTCCTGTCTCTGGAAGGCCCCTGTGTCCGGCTCAAACCCTGGGCAACAGCTCCCTGAGGGGCCCGCGGCGACGCTGGCACCGGCTACTCCCGGACCCACAGCCTTGAGAACATCTGCTCCTGCCGCTGAAGGCTTTGGACCGATCATCCTTTGGCCAAAGCGGCGTCAGACCCACCTGAGGTGGTGCGCTGCCCTCCCTGTGATTACCCATCATCCCCCGAGAGCGATTAGGAGCGATAATGATGGTTTTTGTTACTAATGCTGGCCCCTGGCAGCCACCCGACCCCCTGCTCCGGCCAGAATTCCTGGGTTGGGCGATAACATCTCGTCTCCTGGATGGATTACTGTGCTCAGACCCTGGTGAAAGATTAAACGACGGAGAGCGTTTTCCTCCCTGTAAAACCTCCCGATGCCATCCAGCCGCGGCCGGCCCCGGGGCCTTCCCGAGGGCCAGCGATTCTAGAAAGGCAGGAAATGGGCCGTGTCTGCCCGCGTTCCGCCCCGGCGCACTCAGGTTCCTTCGGGGCCACGGCCGAGCCAACATGGGCCTGGGTGGGGGTCGAGCCTTTGAGGGGCGACCAGACCCCGAGAGGGGCCGGGGTGCCCCCAGAGCTGCTGGCACCGCCCGGCTCTCCATGCCACGTCTGCCTCCCGTCGGGACGCTCTTCCCTCTCCCCTCCGAAGCCGTCTCTCCTCAGGCGTGCGTTCGGCGGGGGCAGCCGGGCAGCGAGTAGAGAGGCAGGAGGTCCGGCCGCGTGGCCTCCGCCACTTCCTCCCTGGGCGGCCCTGGGCAGGTTGCTTGACCCCCACGGCTCAGGCCTTACCGCTCTTCTGCCCTAGAACCAGTACACGGTGCCATGCTAAGATGACAGCCAGAGCCTGCTTTAGACGTCAGCCAGGACGGGGCAGCCGGCTGGCCTTGGCAGAGCCCTGGGGGATGGAGGGGGGTACATGGGGCAGGAGTGTGGGGGAGCCTGGATAGAGGGGGGTACATGGGGCAGGAGTGTGGGGGAACCTGGATAGAGGGGGGCACAGGGCATGAGTGTGGGGGAGCCTGGATAGAGGGGGGCACAGGGCATGAGTGTGGGGGAGCCTGGATAGAGGGGGGCACAGGGCATGAGTGTGGGGGAGCCTGGATAGAGGGGGGCACAGGGCATGAGTGTGGGGGAGCCTGGATAGAGGGGGGCACAGGGCATGAGTGTGGGGGAGCCTGGATAGAGGGGGGCACAGGGCATGAGTGGGGGAGCCGGGGGATGGATGGGGCACACAGGGCATGAGTGGGGGAGCCGGGGGGATGGATGGGGTACACTGGGAGGGGGTGTGAGTGGGGGGGCTGGGGGGTGAGGGCCCCTGCAGAGGGGCTCCGTCTCAGGGCTGTCCGCCTCCCCTCCCATCTCTCCCATCCTGCCTCTCCTGCAGGGCCAGGAGCTGACCATCCGCCAGATCGCGCTGCTGGGCTTCCGGGACCTGGTGCTGCTCAAAGTCAGGCTGGAAGAGATGCTCCCGGCGGGGCCGGCCCAGGTGCCCTCGTCCATCGTGCAGATGCTGCTCGTGCTGCAGGTGAGGCCGGGCGTCTGCCCCTCCCGCCCCGGGGCTGTTCTTGGCTGCTCCTAGAGTCCGGCAAGCGCTGGGAGCTGGAGGAGATGATGCCGAGAGGCATCCCGCCGCCTCCGCGCCCTTCGGTGGGTGCGTGAGTCGAGGCGGGAAGGCCCGAGGCCAGAGACGCCCGGATCTCAAGCTGGAGGGGCCTTGGAGACCACCGAGTCCAACCCCTCGTTTTACAGAACAGGAAACTGAGGCAGGAGGTGGTCAGGGTCATGCAGCTCAGTCAGTGTCTGAGGGAGGATTTGAACTCAGGGTTCTGAGTGCCCTCGTCTCTGCCTCACGATCTTTTGGGGCTTTCTTTACTACCCGACTCCCAGTGCATTAAAAATGGGGGCGTGGGCCAGGGCCAGAGATGAGGGTCCTGGGTTCCAGTCTGGCCTCTGTTCCTAGCGGGGTGACCCTGGGCAGCTCACTTCACCCGCATGGCCCAGCCCGTTGTGCTCTTCTGCCTCGGCACCGACTCCCAGGATTGATCCTGGGCAAGACCAGCCGGGACAGTCAGGCTCCTCCAGGAGGCTGTTCTGGCCTGGTCAGGTTGGGGCCTGACCTCTCTCTGTTTGGCCCTTGCTTTCCAGAGCGTCCACGAGCCGGCCGGCCCGAGCAAGGGCTGCCTGCAGCTGGAGGAGCTGCTGAAGCGCGTCGTGTCTCCCTTCCTGGGCACGGGCAGTGGCGATCGGGGCCTTGCGGGAGCGCCTTGTACTCTGGGTAAGAGGCGAGGGCCGGGAGGCAGAAGGGGGAGGGCCGGCCGCGGGCCGAGAGGCCCCTCCAGGGTCTGAGGCCGCGTGGGGGATGGGCGCTGTCCCCGAGCCGCTGAGCATGAAACCCCCCCCCCGTCTCAGGGAGAATTTTGAGTCTGGATTCTCCTCCCTGCTGAGGGAGCAGCTTCTTGAGGGCCACGTTTCAGCCCAAGAGAAACAAGGGTCGAGCCGGGCCCCAAGCGGCTGCTTCCGAGCAGAGGCCGCTGCGGTCCAGGACAGGGTGACGGGAGGTCCTGCTCGGGCCTCTGGCCTCCACGGGCAGAGCTCTGGGCAAGCCCAGAGAGAGACACAGATGCCCGCCGGTGCCAGGCCCTGACGAGGGAACGGGGAGGCCCAAAGAGGAGGCTGAGAGCAGACTCGGAGAGCAAGGCCTGGGGAGCACTTCATGGAAGGCTCCTCGCTGGCCCCTCCTCTGACAGAGGGGGAAACCCCCGCCCCAGAGGAGCGAGACAGTCTGCCGGGCCCGGGGGCGCGGGCTGGAGAAGGACGCGGCTCCCGGCCTCCTTTTTTTTGTCAAAGGAGTGAGAGGGCCATGCGTGCCGCTCCCACAGGGGAGGCGGTGCCAGGCCCCGGCCTCTCCAAGAAGGGCGCCGCTCCGCCTTCCCCGAGTCCTGCCTGGCTGCCACGCTGGCTGGGCCCAATGGAACCGGCAGCCATCTTGGCTGGGCCCAATGGAACTGGCGGCCATGTTGGCTGGGCCCAACGGAACTGGCGGCCATGTTGGCTGGGCCCAACGGAACCTGCGGCCATCTTGGCTGGGCCCAACGGAACCTGCGGCCATCTTGGCTGGGCCCAACGGAACCTGCGGCCATGTTGGCTCGGCCTCGGGTTGTTCCTGTGGGTCCATCCAGGTTGGGTTTCCAGAGAGGCTTCCGTGGTAGGCTGTGGTCAAGACACCCATATGAAAAAAGGAGCCGCCACAGGAGGGACGAGAGGCATTCACTGGCTCATCAGCTAAAAAATAATGTCATTTTATCCTCGTCGTTGGCATTTGGGTATTGCTTTAAAGTTAGTTATATAATCACAAATACATTTACATATGATTTATAACAAAAATCAGCATTTGGACAAAGCTTTAAGGTTTACAATTTATAATAATAATAATCAGCATTTCGGCAATGCCTTAAGGTTTATAATTTCTTTATACTCTATATAATTTATTATAATAATAATAGTATTTCAATAATGCTTTAAGCACTAAGCAGCACTTCATAGATGTTATCCGTCATCCAACCCTTACTGTGATCCCGTGAGGCAGGTGCTGTGACGATTCCCATTTTACAGATGAGTAAACTGACGCGTAAGGCAGCCCTAAGGCAGATCTTCGAGGTTCCAGGGCCAGAGTGGCTGAGGAGGCCCTGCCGAAACTGGTCCCCAGGATTATGACGACTGTCAGGAGCCTGGGCTGGAGTCCTGGTTCTGCTGACGGCTCTCTGATCCCATAAGCTCCCTGGGCCTCAGTTTCCCCATCTGCCATGTGTGGAGATGGGCCGCGTCGGGCTGGCATCTGTAGATCTGACCTCGGGCCGCCCGGGCCTCTCTGGCTGAGTCCTTTCGGCCTGGGGACTCTCGCTCTTGCCGATGGTGCGATGCCCGCTTGGGTGAGCCCTGAGGGCTTCAGAGGGCTACAGCAGGCCCTGCTTCTGGGGGGTGGCGACCCTTCCTGGGCACCCGGGACGCACGTGGGATGGAGAAGAAGGGAGGCTGTTGGCTGTCTTTGGGGATCCTGGTGTGAAGCCAGAAGGGCCCCCGGAATCCTTCTGTAGAGAAGGAAATGGAGGCCCCACCTGACAGGGGCAGGCCCGGAAGCAGGCCTTGCGCGCTGCCCAGTCGCTTCTTCCGGCTTGAGGAGGGGCGCCGAGCGCGACGTCCCTCTGGGTTCCCGGGAGGCCTGTGGGCCCCTCACCTAGGCCCGGGGCCTCTCCATTGTTCCTGCCGCCTGCTGCCGGATGGCTTTCTTTTCAGTGAAGGCGGCACCATGCGGATCCCGTGACATCTTTTCACAGGACAAGCAGCTCATTTGTCTCCCTCGCAGGAGCCGGGCCGGAGAGGAGTGCCCCACTTTGGGACGGGCAGAGCTGACAATGGGCGCATTGTCCCCAGCCCGCCCCGTGGAGAGGGGCCATTGAGGCGAGCGGATCAAAGGCCTGGGAACCCCGCGAGCCCGACAAAGGGACCAGGAGCCTCTCCCGAGCCTCCCACTCCTCGGCCCTTTCAAAGGCCGCAGCGCCGGCTCCAGTGTGCTGGGATGCATTCCCAGGCCCAGCAGGGCGCAGGGGCGGGAGGGCCGAGGGAGGCCTGTGGGAAAGGTGGAGACGGGGCCGGGCCAGGTGGGAGATCCGTCCTGGGATCCCGGATGGAGGGCTGGAAGGCCCTGAACTGTACACAGCTCAGAGGTCCCCGAGGGAGGATTCACACCCGCGTCCTAGGCCGCCGGTTCCAGGTGCCCCAAGGAAGGCCATTCAGAAGCTCAAGAGATGAGAAGGAAGCAGCTGAGAGATTGAAGGGCCCCAAGATGGTGCCGGGCAGAGCTGTGGATCAGAATCACGCTTGGATGGAATATTTGAAATCTCGTCCTTTGGGGAAGGGAGGAGACTCGTTCTGGTTGGACCCAGAGGGCAGAGTAGGATCAGGGATGGGGTGAGAGGCAAGAGTCGAGCTTGGTGAAAGGAAAAACCTCGACTATTCCAGAGGGTAGCCGGGGCCCCTCTTCCCTGGAAGTCTTCGAGGAGGGCCTTGGACGGGCCCTTGGCCTGGACGATGGCTTCGGGCTGTCGAGTGTGGAAGGCCACTGATTGGAGGTAGAGGATGCTGAAACCAAGGGCCTCACACTTAGTCCTGGGAAGACTCATCCTCTAAGAGTTCAGACACTCACTAGCTATGTGATCCTGGACAAGTCGCTTATCCTGTTTGCCTCAGTTTCCTCATCTATAAAATGAGCCAGAGAAAGAAATGGCGAACCACTCCAGTACACCAAGAAAACGCCACATGGGTTATGAAGAGTCAGACAGGACTGAAATGACTCAATAATCCGATATCTCTTGAGTTCCTGTGACTACCTGGGGGAAAGGCAGAGGCAAGGAGGCAGGCAGCACATCATCCTGGACCCAAGATGGCCAGTAGAGACTTCCTATGTGCCATTGGCTTACCCTCGTGTAAATCTCGATGGCCTCTGGGGGCACATGTTTCAGGGGTCCCCCGAGTTGGCCAAGAGTCTTCTTTCTGGGAACTTGCCACCCCAAGCACAAGATGGAGCGACCTCCCTCCTTGACAGCCTCATGGCGTTCCTTCAGGAGATTCCCACCAGCACTTTCTCCCCAGCTATCCACCTGGAGCCCGTGGATCAAGGACCCCGACATTTCCCTCATTGCTTTCTTCAGCCTAGACAAGAAATCAGCTCCGACGTAAACGGTCGCCATGAAAACCGAACGATGAGCTGCCAGCTGTGCCGGCTCCGGCGTGCCCTGGGAGAGGCTGCCAGAAGGTGGGATTTGAGTTAAGTCTTACAGGAAGCCAGGCAGCTGTTCACCAGAGGTGAGGGGGGCGTGGAGGGTTGTGTTCCGACTTCAGTGATTTGGGACGGCTGGGTGGCCAAGTGGATAGCGATCCAAGCCCCAAACGCTGAGCTTCTGGGCTCAAATATGGCCCTAGACACTTCCCAGCTGCTCTTCTGGCTTGGGATCCATAACCAATATAGTAGTGAAAGTGAGAATTAAAAAAAAGTGAAGTGATTTGCTTGAGGTCACTTAAAGGGGAAGCCCTCGAAGCAGAATTTGAACATGGGTTCTTTTTTGCCAATAGAACCACTGCTCTTGATTCTATAAAGTGGTGTCTTTTTGGTCTTCATCACATTTTTCCCCAATGGGAATGGGAGCAGGAGCATGAGGGGCTCAGCCCGAGAGATGGAGTCCAGGTTCGAAGAGTCACGGGATCCTCAACTCTGTGAACGGTGAGAGGTGCAGGCTATGCCCCCACCATGGCTGCGGGGACCCCAGAAACAGAACAAACAGGGAATGGAACGTTCTCCCGAGGCATTGCCTGTGACAGGTTTGGGATCCCGTGGGGCAGCCAGTCGCCCACAGCATGGTTTTTCCACTGTAAATAGAACGCCCGTGGATGGGTTTCTTCCCCAGAGTCCATCTCTCCGCCTACATTTCCTCATCCGCTGAGAGATCCTGGAGATCCGTCCTGCCCGGCTCTCCAGATGGAAGGATGCTCCCATTTAGCCAAGGTTGACACCAATAAAAAGGTACCTGGCTGGCTGGTTGGAGCGAATGCTTCCTCCATCTCTGGAGGTAAAGGGATCTAGCCACCATCCTCTGGGGCATCCCCAGCGTAGGCCGCGGCACCCGCAGGGAGGAAGTCTGTCCCCTTCCAAGGGACAGCACAGGACTTTCCGGCCAAGACCCTCCCCAGAAAAGAGCCTTGTGCGAAAGGCCAGGGAGAAGTGTAGGCTGGGGAACGAGGGAGGAGGAGGAAGGCCTGCCTGATCGGAGAGGTCGGCCCTGAGGTCGGGCGCTCTGAACCGGCGCTGGGAACGCTCTATGTTGGTCACTGTGCTCGATAGGATTGGCTTCCTTCACAATGCTCTACGTTTTATTTGGTGTATTTAAAAACAGTATTTTGAGAGAGCATCCGGGGGGTCAGCAGACTGCCAAAGGCCCCCTGAAACCAAAAAGGAGACGCCCAAACCTACGTTGTCGAGACAGAGCTGGAAGATGGCTCCGGAGGCATCAGGCCAAGTAGAGCCTCCAGCTAAGAATGGCATTTACATCTTTAGATCCAACAAAACTTTCTTTAAAAATAGAGTAAAAGGGCAGCCCTGTTGGCTCAATGGGTAGAGTGCTGGGCCTGGCGTCAGGACGATCCGAGTTCAAATCCAACATGAGATACTTACTAGCTGTGTGACCTTGGACGAGTCACTTCATCTTTGTTTGCCTTGGCTTATCCACATGAGAATATCAGTATCTACCTCCCAGGGCTGTTGTGTGCATTTATAAAGCATTGAACAGTAAAAATAAAACTAAAAAGAAAGCACCTGGCCTGTGGTGAGTGCTCTAAAAACGCTGGGTATTATCCTTATTACTACCACTCCTTGTGGAGATCATCACTCCTTCCTCTGAAGGGAGATGAAGGGTTAGGAGGGAGACCCCAGTCCTTGGAGGCTCAGAGGTGACTTTGTCGGGCTCCTTTATTCAGGGTGGGCAGACCTACGTCACGCCTGAATTCCGTGGTTCTTTCCCTCCTACTTTGTTCTCCAGACATGTGTTTAGGCCCTGGAGGATGAGAGCTGGAGGCAGTTTTTGTCCCCCGGATGAAGTGGGGGGGGGAGGGGGGGATCCCCGGGCCCCCAGTGACGCCTCTCCTCTTCTTCCTCCTCCAGCCCGCCGCCATTCTCGATCTCGCCCCAAGGTGACCGTTCTGAACTACGCGCAGGCGGCGGTGACGGCCCGCCCTCTCCACGAGGTGGCCCTGACCCCCCTGACGGAGCAGGAGGGGGAGGCGTACCTAGAGAAGTGTGGCAGCGTCCGCCGCCACACCGTGGCCAACGCTCACTCGGACATCCAGCTGCTCGCCATGGCCTCCATGATGCACTCTGGCATGGGGGAAGAGCCCGAGGGCGGGGACAAGTGCCTGCTCCTCCCGCCCAGCTTCCCTCCTCACCGCCAGTGCTCCAGCGAGCCCAACATCGTGGATGGCCCCGAGGCACTGGAGGAGGGGGGCGCCGAGGCTCCAGAGTGTGGGGAGCTCAGCTGTACGTCTCTGGGCTGAGCGGCTCCCTTTAGAGGAGGAGAGCCCCTGGTCCAGGAGCTCCCTGTGGCCCGAGGTGACACCAGGAGAGCAAAACGTCTGTCCTTCCATTTAAGAAACGTGATTTTGCTTTACGAGGAAGCTTTGCAAGAAGCCTGGTTTAAGTCCCTCCTCAAGGCCGGGTCCAAATGCCCTTTGTTTCCCTGGGGTGACCCTGGCTCTGCCTCCCCTTTCTGAACAGGCCTCGTCGAACCCCCCGAAGCCCTAGCTCGGCGCCGTCCGCTGCCCCGCGTCTAACCCTCTGCCCCGGGCAGCCTCTTCGAACGACCCCAAAGGCGGTGCATGCGTCCTCGTGCTGCCGGGGCTGTTTCAGTGTGTGTGGCATTCTTCTACCAGCTGCGGGTGGACCGGCCCGTCGGTGCCACCAGGAGCCCTTTCCTCGGACGGATCGTCCTCGTCCCTTCATGGCGGGAGATCCCGTAAGGCAAAGGAGGAAGGAGGCAGCCGGACACCTCCTCCTGGGTTGGGAAAGTGAAGGATGGGAGGGAAGCCTCTCCATCCCCGAGATTCCAAGGAGTGAGGGTGTCTTGGGGGTGCTTGGAATCCAGGCATCCCCGTGGGTGTTCATGGGGAAAGGGAGGAATTGTCCCCCGAGTTATTTGGGGCAGCGTTTCAAAGGAGGGTGTTGAGACTGGAAAGGCCCTGTTGGGTCCAAACGATTCCTTTTGGGGGACCTTTGTCAAATACAAAGAGAGTGAATGAGTGTGTGTGTATATGTGTGTGTCAGAGAGAGAAACAGTCAGAGAGTGTGAGTGTGAGAGACAGAGACAGAGAGAACCAAAGCCTTTACCTTCTTAATTCAGACACTGACTTTTCCCCCTGATTTTGAGTGAAAACAACTGCCTGACAACTGTTAGACTATTCCTGGACTTGACTTGAATTTTTAAACTTGTGTTTATTAAAAAATGAAAAAAAAAA
This sequence comes from Monodelphis domestica, assembly GCF_027887165.1. Taxonomy (NCBI): domain Eukaryota; kingdom Metazoa; phylum Chordata; class Mammalia; order Didelphimorphia; family Didelphidae; genus Monodelphis; species Monodelphis domestica. The sequence goes on along the minus strand of NC_077232.1, from coordinate 39,543,119 downwards.
TGGTGTCGTTTGTTTGCAAAGGTTTGCACAAAAGATCTTGCACTTTTCATTGAATGTCTGATCACACACACACACACACACACACACTCTCTCTCTCTCTCCCTCTCTCTCTCTCTCTCTCTCTCCCTGTTTCTCTCTCTCTCTCTATCTCTCTCTCTCTCCCTCTCTCTCTCTCTCTCTCTCTCTCTCTCTCTCTCTCTCTCTCTCTCTCTCTCTCTCTCTCTCTCTCTCTCTCTCTCCCTCTCCCTCTCCCTCTCCCTCTCCCTCTCCCTCTCCCTCTCTCTCTCTCTCTCCCTCTCCCTCTCTCTCTCCCTCTCCCAAACTAGGTGGCCGCAGGAGTTTTGGGGGGAAATTGGGTCCGCATGGCGACAGTTGGCGGGCCACTGAGATCTCTAGAAGTCACAGCTCTTGAACCTAAAGTGGAATGACTATGGGTGCTTCATTAGTAGCTTATGAGGCAGAATCCTGTCTCCATGACACCCTAACTCGGAGATACTGTGGATATAAGGCTGGCCCTGGAGTCAGGAAGACCTGGTTCAAGTCCCAGCGCTGAAACATCCTAGTCTTGTGAGGGCTGGCAAGCCACCAACCTTTCATTGGCTAGTAGCCAGGCTGCATCTGAGGAAATGTCTGCCCTCAGTTTTTCCAGGGATGAAATCGGTCCTAGACTCAGGCTGAGGGAGGTCTGGGGGCCGGAGAGCCATCTTGCCTGGGGGGTTGAGTTTTCCTCATTCCTTGTGATCCGGGAAGTGTCCACTTCTGGTGACAATCACTGTCAGAGGAGCAGAGGAGGTTTGTTCCCCGTTTAGGAGAAGAGCATGATGGGAATCGAGTGACTAGACATGGGTACAATATTGTGCTTTAGAGCCCTGCAGATTGCACCCAGTTTCCTCCCCTTTCTCTAAATGTGTCCACGCTGCCCAAAGCCCCTTTGGATGAGGCGGACTCCCCCTGCCCCTACTGGGCAACTTCTTTGGCCCTTGTCCATCTGTAGAAAAGGGTTTTTTTTTGGGGGGGAAATAACAGTGGCCCCAACCCACCTGGCTCCATAAGGATGTCAGCCCAAGGGGACATTGCCGATGTCATCCTCTGATAGCCTCCGGAATGTGGTGCCTTATATGCTTTGTTATGTGATCTTGTTCTGTCCTTTGGAAATTACCTTTGTCAAAAGTGGCACAATTTAAGGGGGCAGCCAAGTGGCCAACAAGGTTCCAACGTGGCCTCAGGTATTTCCTAGCTGTGTGACCCTGGGCAAGTCACTTAACTCCTATTGCTTAGCCCTTATTGCTCTTCTACGCTGGAACCAACACATAGTATTGATTCTAAGGCAGAAGATGGGGGCTTTAAAAAATTGTTCATTTAAGAGACTCGGGTCCTCCAGCCCAGCCTCCTTTCTTCAGTCGTTTCTTTTCCTTCTGCCCATCCAAGTAAAATGGAAGTTAGGTTTTATAAATGAAGAGTTTTTTTAAAAAAAAGAAATCTGTCTACATCTTAATGAAACTTCACAAATGAGCCAATTAAACTCAATTAGAAAAATAATAGGTTTTGCCTATATTAACACTCATGGTTTTCAACATGATACATTTAACCAACGGCTGCCGTCCTCGGCATTATTTACACATCGGACAAAAATGGTTTGCATTCGTCTTGGAATTGAGTTGCAGTCTGTTTTTTAATCATCAAGACCGAGGGTCTATGAAGATCCACCAAAACAGATCAGCAACGTGCAGAGAGCCCCGAGTGAAAACGAAAGACCCCTGTTACATGCATAAGCCACGAGGTTAATGGAAACATTCGTAAGGAAATGATCTACGAAATCCTGATTACTGAAGGGTAGGAAGGAGGTAGTTGGAGGACTTTGCCCTTGGTCTCTATCTGCGTATAATTATATATATTATATTTATTTTACATATAATATTACAATTATGCATAATTATGATATATCTATTTTTATATATTTATATTTTATGCTTATATTTTTACATTTATTTATATTTATATTATTTTATTATATTTTATTATCATATATCATATTATAATTTATATTATTTTATTATATTATTAACTATGCCATAATTCTAATATGTAAATATATAAATAAAATATTTATATATAAAAATATATTTGCATATAATATAATTATATAGATGAGATCTTCATACTCCATCATATAAAATTATATGGGTATCATTTGGCGTATATTAGAGATCTGTCGATGTTGTATAAGACACTTCAGCCTCCACCACGGCAGCAGGAAGGATATCCTTAGTGGTTCGCCTTGATTTCCTCCATCATGGAATGACCGACCCTCCCACTGTATCTGCTCGAATTTTCTTCTGGTTGACAGAAGCCAACACAACTATAAAGTCCTTGTCTTGAGCTGAAAGTCTTTCAAGTTCTCTATTGTGTTCCCCAAACAGAGTCAATAAACACTATTTTGTCATTTCGGGTCCCTTTCCTTGCCAATATTATTTCATTGTTGTCTCTTGTCCCTGACGCAGCATCTTTTGTTGGCGTTCCAGGCATTCTGGCTTTGAGTTCTTGGTTTCTCCATTGGGGTCCTTCTTCCTGTTGCCCCTGTTTCCAGGCAAGGGGATGCGTTCCCTCTGAGTTTTCCTTTGCCAACCTAGAAGGGGTGGGTAAATCCCGTTTCCCAGGGGAGCACGGAGACACAGGAGCACTCCCCCCACCCCCCTGAAATCTAGGTCCCTTTCCTTCCCATCTGGCCAGTGGGATTTGTTTGGTCCTGCTGCCTTGAGGACTTGAGCTCCTCTGGTGGCCACATTTACTCAGGGACTTTCCCATCCCACTGTGGAGCACAATGGAAAGAGAATTGGATTTGAGGTCAGAAAACTTCAGTTTGATGCCTAGCTCTGCCCCTTTCTACTGGGCGAATGTGGGCAAGTCCCTTGACCTTCTTAAACCCGATTCTTTGTTTAAAAAAAAAAATTAAGTGTGTGTTAGAGCAGATTTGAGGTTCCTTCCAGGTCTACACTGGGGGATTCTGTTAATCATTTTGATGTTTGTTCTTTAGTTCTGAGGAAGATTTTGTCTCCCCGTCTTCCCCCTTTTTCCCAGCCTTCTATAATTGGCAAAGGCAGTGGTGGGAAACCTCTGGAGTTTTCCTTCCGTTTTTGAAGAGGTTGAGACTTACACCATTTAAATCTTGTTCTACAGAAATAGATTCATGTTTGATCTTCCTTTTACCTGCCCCTGGGAGACCTTTGGAGATGCTCAGCTGCGATGTTACCTGCTAAGGCGATGATACGGGCAAAGTAGTAACGCCAATCACCCATAACCCAGCATCAGGCACGCGGCAATCACGTCTTCATAAGGGCTCTGACTCCAGTTTAATAGTAAAATTTCCATCCGTGAAGACGGGATCTGATTCAGGGCTACCGTTTGGATAGAATACTGTGTGTGCTTGGGAGTTAAGAAGAGCCCAGTCCAATTCCTGCCTCAGGACCAGGCATCACTCCCTCGGCTTCCTTTTTCTCACCTGTAAAACGAGGAATTTCCGACTTTGGAAGGCTCTGGGGGCTCTTAGAGTTCTGAATTTGGCCCGTGATGGGATGTGGACATTCTTTCCACCTGTGCGATGCAACAGAAAAGATGAAGCACCTCCTGGGTACGGAAATGAGTTTAAAGAAAACCCGGTCCCTGCCTTTGGGGAATGTGCAAAGTAAAAGTGGAGGGTGGCATTCAACACCACCTTAGAGGACACCGACGGGGCGCCAAATAAGATGGAGAGATGGAGGAAGTTGGAGCCGGGCTTTGGATGATGGGAAGAGGAGGAGAGGAGGAGTAACCCGAGGAGAGGCAAACTAGGCAGTGGATGTTCAGAGGACAGAAGTGCCCAGTTTGGTGGAAACAGCCTGGAAAGGAAGGCTGTCGCCACATGCTGGTGGGCCTTAAATGCTAGGAAGAGACATTCAGTCATACAAGTAGCCTGAATGGAGTTTGTTAGACAATAGTACAGGTTTTGTAGTGGAAGAGCAGCCTGGGCAGGTCTTTGCACCAGGAAGATTATTCTATGGACTCCGACCTATTGGAGGCGAAGGTCCTTCTTGCTTTTAGCTCTGCCTGCTAACTGCCTCATTTGGCACAGAAGGACACTGAGGCCCAGAGAGGTGACATTTTAGCAAGGAAGTGGGTGATGGAGAATTTGTACTCGAGTCTTTCCCACAGCAAGGCCAGTTTTCTGTTCTCTTTGCTTAAAAGTCCTCAGAAAATAGCTGAAAGGGAGACAAGGAGGATTATGCAAATCCATGTGCCTCCCTCCCTGTGTCCTTCCCTGGTGGCCTTTTGTGCCTGGAAAGTCCCTTCTGGCTCACCTTGGTTGCCAGGGAAGTTCCTGGCTGACCTGCCCACCAGTAGATTCCCATTTCAGCGGAAGATTAGTCCTTTGAGAAAAAGGTGGGGCAGCGGGAAAGCAAGGCAAATGGAGTTCCCCCAAGAGTCTCTGCCAGTTGGCACCAGCTCTTCATGAGTGCAGGCTGGCAGCTGTAATTAGCACGCCAGTTCTCCTCTGAAAATAATTAAATGCCACTCATCAACCCCCCTGGCACCAAGCTGCCACTTGTGTGCATAGCAACCTGCTGGGGCCATGCACCTCCCCACCAACAGCCTCCATTCCCAGCCCAGGGGCCAAGAACCTTTCAGTCCTGGCTCTCTCCCCAGAGGGATCATGGCGCCCAACTCAGGGCAAAGCAAGGACGTGCCAGAGGACTTCCCCCTCACTTGCCCTTCTGCTGGCCACTGGGGCTCCCCACGTACCCAGGGCCAGAGGCCCCAGGAGCTGCCCATCCCAGGAAGATTTGGGCCTGTTGAGACTAGAAGGTTTGGGGGCGGAGGAGAACTATCTTCAGTTCTCTGAAGGACACCCCACGAAAGAGGAGCCACACCGGTTTTGCTTGGCTCCAGAGGGCAGGACAAAGAGCGCAGCCAGTGAATAGAGTGACAGAGAGGCTGCCTCAGAGTGGTCCAGGCTGCCCTTGGTGGTACTAAGGTCTGCTCTTGGAGACCTTTAAGCAGAGGATGCGGAGCCCTTATCCGTTATGTTATATTAATTAATGATATGATATTACTTACATATCATATACTATGCTACATTATGCTATAGTACAGTATGTGATGTTATTATATACTATATCATACTATATCACATTATTACACAATATATCACACTATCTTATATTCTATATAATACTATAGTATATACTATATCATACTATATTATATATTATAGTATGCTACTTTGATAGATTACATTATACTCTATTATATCACACAGCTAGGAAGTATCTGAGGCCAGATCTGCAAGGCCTGGCTCTCTATCCACTCAGCCACCTGCATCCTAAATCTTTGTCTCCTCCTCTTACCATCTTCTAGCTAACCTGGCTCCCCCTGGTGATACAGGCTTCCTGCCCGCCTTTTCCAGTATCGGCCATGCCATTACTCATTCTCTGCGGCTCCCTGGTGGAGGGGAGAGTTGGGTCACTTCTTCAATTTTCTCCCTACGCCCATCCCTCCGTGACCTCTTCTCCTTTGAGGTTCATGCTCTTCACCACTCAGGCTCTGTGGACACGTGCAATGCTCTTCACCTTTCTGGGCCAGTTTCCTCATATGTAACACTGAAGGAGGTTAGTCTGTCTGACTACAGCAGTGCCTTCCTGCCCTAGGTTTGGGATGCTTAATTCAGTGTTTGCTCCCTAATTAAATATGTGACTTGAGTCAACTCACTTTCTCCTGTTTCTGAGTCTGTTCATTTATCTGGTCTCCTAGATCATGGTGTCATAGATTTTAGGATGGAAAGAAAGTGATCTGGTTCAACCCTTCTATGACTTGCCTAGGGCCATATAGGGACTAATTAGGAGCATGATTAGAACCCAAGGTTTTTTTTTTTTTTTAATATATTTTATTTGATCATTTCCAAGCATTATTCGTTAAAGACTTAGATCATTTTCTTTTCCTCCCCCCACCCCCCCATAGCCGACGCGTAAGTCCACTGGGCATTAGATGTTTTCTTGATTTGAACCCATTGCTTTGTTGATAGTATTTGCATTAGAGTGTTCATTTAGAGTCTATCCTCTGTCATGTCCCCTCAACCTCTGTATTCAGGCAGTTGCTTTTTCTCAGTGTTTCCACTCCCATAGTTTATCCTTTGCTTATGAATGGTGTTTTTTTTCTCCTGGATCCCTGCAAGTTGTTCAGGGACATTACACCGCCCCTAATGGAGAAGTCCATTACGTTCGATTATACCACAGTGTATTAGTCTCTGTGTACAATGTTCTCCTGGTTCTGCTCCTCTCGCTCTGCATCACTTCCTGGAGGTAGAACCCAAGGTTTTTGACTCTAGAACCTGTGTTCTTTATGGAGTACTAAACTGCCTCATGATCTTTAGATTCCTTCCAGGGATAACATTCTGTGACTTTAGGGTGGCTCTGGGGTTGAGATTCTGTCTGTGGGAAAGGGAGGCTGAATAACCAGAAGGTAGGAGGAAAATTTTCTGAGGAATCTAGGAAAGAGTAAGAGTTAGAAGGACCTAAGATCTTAGGACCTAGGAGGACCTAGGAAGACCTAAGATCTTGGAGCACTTAGGAGGACCTAAGATCTTGGAGACCTGGGAGGATAGAAGAGGATCTAAGATCTTGGAGGACCTAGGAAGACCTAAGATCTTGGAGGACCTAGAAAGATCTAGGAGGATCTAAGATCTTGGAGGACCTAGAAAGATCTAGGAGGATCTAAGATCTTGGAGGACCTAGGAGGACCTAGGAAGACCTAAGATCTTGGAGCACCTAGGAGGATTTAAGATCTTGGAGACCTGGGAGGATAGAAGAGGATCTAAGATCTTGGAGGACCTAGGAAGACTTAAGATCTTGGAGGACCTAGGAGGACCTAAGATCTTGGAGACCTGGGAGGATAGAAGAGGATCTAAGATCTTGGAGGACCTAGGAAGACTTAAGATCTTGGAGGACATAGGAGGATCTAAGATCATGGAGGACCTAGGAGGATATAAGAATTCCTAAGATCTTGGAGGATCTAGGAGGACATAAGAAGACCTAAGATCTTGGAGGATCTAGAAAAATCTAGGAGGACCTAGAAGGACCTAAGATCTTCTAAGACCTAGGAAGACCTAAGATGCAGAAGCTTGTGTGAGGCTAGAAGAGGGAAGAAACTGGAGAAAATGTGAAAGTGAATCTGCCCAAGGGGAAGAGGAGGGAAACAACAAATGAATGAATGAAATTGTATTTGTTAAATACTGCCCCCCACTTGTGTGGCCCTTGGCAAGCCTGGCTCTGGAACTCTAGGCTGGGCCCAACAATACACTTTGGACTGCCAGGAGGGAGTGCAATCTTCTTATGGGTGAGATTCCCAGGCAAAGGGTTCAGATCCTTCCCTGGTACTTAATAGGTGGCTGTTGTTGCTGCCACTGGGAGAACCACTGAGATGGGCTCCCCTCTCAGGTAATCACCATTCCATCATGATAAGGTGGCATCTAGAAAGTCAAGGGGAAGCTGACAGGAGTGTTGGGGAAGGGGGTGGTCAGACCTCAGAGATGTCCCATCCATGCCTCTCTGATCCCAATAGTGAGTGAGTGGTTCCATTCAGGCCCTCACCAGCAAGGACAGTTTACCAGCCAGCTAGAGATCAGTATTTCCTCCCGTGACAGATGCCGATGGCCCCCCTGACAGGCTGATGGCCACCAAGGGTTCTAAGGTCTGCAGGTCTACATGCCGGTTCCTCCTTCACCTCTGCACCCAGCATGGGAGTCTGGGGCTTATTGGCCATTCGGAAAATGGTGGACTGAGTGTTGGAGCTTCCCCAAGAAGTCAATGGGGAGCACAGGTGGCTCCTCTCCAAATCCAGCAGCGCTGCCGATCATTTATCTAGAGATGGCAGATCGGGATGTCCGATGGCCCTCATCTTGGAGATGGGGAGACCGAGGCTCAGAGAAGACCTTTGACCAGGTCCGTGGGAGGATTTGAACCCGGGCCTTCTGTTTCCAAATCTGCTGCTTTTCCACATACTCTGCAATTTTCTCCTGATCAGTTGGGAGGCGCGGAAGGCTGGTAGTCAGTCCCCTGGGGAAGCCCTCGAGGCACGAAGAAACTACAGAAGATGGCAATGCCTGTTTTGCAAAGCTATCAACATCAGCCTGTGTTGGTTTTGTCTTTAAATGATAAATTCCTCCAGGGAAGGGACCATTTACTAGGCTCAGAGATGGAGAGGTGGCGGAGATCTGAGAGGTCACCTAGCAGCAGCCCCCTCCCTTTACAAGGGAGAACCCTGAGGCCCAGAGAAGCGAATGACTTATCCAGGGTCATACAGAGAAGAGGGCTCCCTGCTAGTTCTGTCTCCGCTGTACCACGTGGCCATCGCAGGCCTGGGGTTTGGGGACCAATCGAAGAGGGCTGCTCCCCTTAAGGCTGGATGTATTTGTCCAGTGGGGAGGGATTGAGGAGCGCTCAGCCCGTTTCAAAGAAGGAGCAAGACTGCCACCTACAGTCGGAGTTCTCAGCTTGGGGCCATCCCCTTCCCGTCTTCCTTTGGGGTTTGATGCTGGTTGAAGTACCAAAGCCGTAAATCTGACGTCTGTGGGTGGGAAACAACGCCCCGCCCCCTGTCCCCTCCCCCCAGACCAAACTAGCTCTCGCGGTCTGTGTTCGGGATCTCAGTCGACGCTGATTCTGGCTCAGCCCCGCAGAGACCACCAGGGCCCTTTGCTGTCAGCAACCCGACCCCCGGGAGGGATGTGGCGTGGCCCCATTTTACCGAGGAGGAAACGGAGGCCCAAGGAGATTAGGAAACGCACCCAAGACCCTCACTAATGCAAGGAGACAGGTGCTGGGCCTAAGCTGGGGCTAAATGGAGGGAGACAGGGGCAGGGGGAGGGGCGGAGGCTGGGACATCCCATCAGGCAGCTGGAAAGACACCGGAGAGACCTCGGGGCTGGACCAGCGATCTGAACATCATTAGCAGGTTTGAGGGAGAATTGAGTCCTGGGAGACGACGGGATCACCCAAGAGGGAGAAGCGAGGACAGAGCTAGAGCGTGGCCCGACCAGAGAGCCAGCAAAGGAAGCCAAGGAGCGGCGGGACCCGAGCGAGGCCGGGGACAAAGCTTTCGGCCCCAGGCAGGGGTCTGAGGCTGAATTGGATCTCGGGTCTTCCTGACTCCGGGGCTCAAAGCCTAGAGGTGAGAGGTGCCAAGAAAGGGGACATCGGCAGCATCCATCCATCACAGGCCGTCAAGTACCCGCAAGCGTCTGGCTGGAGTACATCCCAAGGGTCCCAAACTGGGCAGGGCATTGAATGCCGCACTAAGGCGTTAGAAACTTCCGGGCAGGCAAAAAGGAATCATGTTTCGGGGGTTTTAGGGCGGGTTTTGGGCAGAGAAGTGCCTTGCTCCCATGTAGACGGATTGGAGGGAGAGGAAAATGTCCCGTAGCTACTGCAACATTTCCCGCGTGTGGTCATGAGGGGCTTCGTCATCCGGGGGAAATAAATGTGACTCCATTAAGGACTGGCAACCAGGCAGGAGGGGCAGATGGGAAATGGGCTCAAGGGACGGAGTGACGCCCGAAAGGGGTTTGCCTTTAAAGCCTTCACATTGGGTTCACCCGAGTCTTGGCTATCAGAGGGGTTGGGCGATGGAGGGAAGTGAGCGCGGGAACATCTGACGGCTCCCCGAGTCCTCTTTGGAGTCATTTAGAGTTAAAATGGTTCATTAGGAACCGTTAGGATGTCCTGGAGGATTCAACGCTTGTTCAAATAGAAGCACAGAAAACGCATTCTGAGGCCCAATACCAACGCGTGGGCATTCTCGCCGCTTGTGAGGATTCTGCTTTATAAAGCGGGGAATTCCAAAGTGATTCCAAAGCAATCATGCTCCCATTTCTCGGAAGAAGCAAGTTTATTTGGACTTTTTTTGAAAGGGTCGTGAGGAACGGAAGCCAGACCAGAAAGGAGCGATTTTAAAAAGTTAAATCTTTCCCCAAATAACTCAAGTTGGGAACGCCTTGTGAACGACACTCTGATGTTTTCTTGGACCGTTCGCCCTCCCAAAGCCTTTTGAAAAGCTCAGTTTTTCCATAAAATGTCTTAGAAGTGTTTCCATCACTCAGCCCGAAATTAATGGATCCATTTTAAATGCAGCATGTGCTAATACTTAGGAAAGACTCAAAATCTGTCTCCCTGCGATGGAAGTGGTGGTTGTTCTTCAAAAAAAAAAAACAAAAAAAAACTTTGCAGAAAAGACATTTAGAGCTGGCAGGAATCTGAAAGGTCACCTCAAACACAGGTCCCGTGGCTTGTCCAAAGTCACAAGGGCAAGTCCTTAGAGGCTGGGTGCTAACCTACGCATTCTGACTCCAAATCCAGGCTTTCTATGGAACCACACCACTCTCGCCATTTCAAAAAGCTAATGAGTACAGGAGGCTTTTTTTTTTTTTCCTAGTCAGGTTAAATGATGGGCAAGTAAAGAATGTCATCTGAGGAAAGTGTGTGTGTATCCAGGGAGAGACACCCCCCCCCCCCCCTCCATCATCAAGCCCAAGTCGATGAGCTGCTCCTGTGGTCTGACTCTTCCAGCCCAGGACTGTCCTCTTCTGCATGAAACCATGATGAATCCGCTTCCCTTCCAGGATGAAGAGTTTCTGCTTACCTCACAGGAGGTAAACTGAGGGGAAGCTGCCCTTCCATTCAGGCGTTCTGAGCTCTCCCAATTCAGATCTCTTCCACTGTGAATATCCCCCACCTCATCCTTCTCAGTCTATTTTCATCGCTTCCCATTCCCAATCATGACAACTTGACCGTAACATTAAAACTTTATTTTTCATTTTTCTAGAAACACTGGTTCTTTTTTTAGCTACAAGAGGAAATACAGACAAGCCAATCAACATCTTATGGTGGGACTAGTGCGGTAGACAGGCCAGGAGAGAGACAGGGAAAAGGTATGTGTTATCTTTATCACAAAACATTCATGAAGGTGAGGTGGGCTGGGGGTGGGAGGACGGGGAGGTGTTTGTGGACGACCTCTGCTTGTCCAGGACAGTCTCTAAATGTCTCAAGACGGAGGCCATCGAGTCAGTGTCCATCCGTCCTATCCATCAGTATCCAATCCTATGGCACCAAGTTCTCTTCGGATGGAGATCTAGAAGCATGAGCTTCTTATTGTGTCCACCAAAGGGAGGGGAGAATTGGGACAACTAGTGATTAGGGCTCCTCCTAGCCTCCAAACCAATTTGGGGAGAAAACTCCCTAAATATTTGGAATGGATTCATCCAGACAATTTTTTTTATACTCGCCCTTCAGATCCTGGGGCTAGATAGGAGCCACTGTGCTTGGTGCTAGCTGGGCAGCAGATAAATGCCCAGGCCCTGCCCAGCTGGCGCTTACAGGGATCCAGCCTGTTCTGGGCAATAACAGTCACAGCCTTTCCGCAATACTGACATCACCCTTGAATTTTACAATGGCCTCCACCCTCTTGGGAGGCTCTTATGGCATTTATTTACTACCTGAGAGTGAATTAAGGTTTTATTTGAAGCATTTTAAAACAGTGGGGGCAGAACAGAACCAAGCCAGCACACGCACCCGGACCCACACCCCTCTTTTTTAACACCGCCCCCCAAATCGGAACATTAAATGAGCAATCTGTAAAGGGTCACAAGTTACACTTAAATAGATTCTGGCAGTTACATGGTGAGTTTTTTAACACAGATATGTCTATTGATATAGATCTAAATATCTATATACCCACATACATAAGTGTATGTGCATATGTATATATAATATGCTAGAAACTCCTAAAGCAGCAATCTTTCAAAATAAAAATATTTATGTAATGAAGACATGGAAGGGATGGCCCTGGGTGTGTTGTGCTTCATTTCATAAAAAGGCTGATCAACTCCTCTTCTGTCCTAATTAGCTTTTCTCACAATGTATAGTTATACTTTATTTAATTAGCATCATTAAAACAAGCTCTGGATTTATAAGGTGCCTTTTCTTTTACAGGCTTTATAAAGCATTTTTACAGGTGTGTGATTTCATTGTTCAAATTTATTTATCAAGTTGATGACATAATTTACCATGTCATTGATGGAAAAAATGAAAGCACAGAAGTCATTTGCCCAAGGTCACACAATCAGTGGTCAGAATAAATTCCTTTGATTTTTGGTGTGATGCTTTATCCAATACTCAATATACATTTATCTCTCTGACACATGATCTGGGTACCTTGGTACTTTGCAAAATGAGTGCAAAAATCGATATCACTGTAATTCTCGACTAATAACAGCAGAATGGCTGATCTTTGTTTAAAAACAAATAGTTTAATCACAGTTATGTACAAAAGAATCTCTTCATGCAAAAATAAATAAGACAATCCCAAAGTATATTAGCTATATAAGATAAAACTTTTCTAAACAAGTTTTAGGAGCCTTTAAATTAATTACATCTCACATATACATACCAGTTATTACATTCTCAAATAATAATCCTCATAATAGCAATGGAATTTAAGTGACCTGACCCTCCAAGGCTCCACTGAAAGGAACCTTTGAAAATTAAAAACCTTTGATTATGTCGGAAATTAATTATAGATCAATCAACTCTTTTTCCCATTGGAAGCAAGAAGGTGCAAGGTTCCATGTTCCTCTGCACACCAAGTAGGGGACACAATATCTTTCTACCTACTCTCTGATACTCTGTCACCTTTGGAGAAGTGGTGGGGTATTTTGCAAAGGCCAGGGAAACAATGACTAAAACAGACTCTTAGATGCCTAGAAATAGCCTAGAAGCATTACTGGGAGCTGTGCTTTGGTGCCTGGGCCTCCTTGGAGAGCCAGATGGCTAGGGAGGACATAGGGCATAAAGTATATGTCTTTTGTAGCCTGAGTTGAATGGTCCCATTTTACAGACTTTTCAGATCTTCCCCAACCAGAATACTTTTCTATATTTAATTCTGATAGCTATGAGAAAATAACCTTTCATTAAAAAAAAGTCAATGGCATATTAATTCTCCAATTAAAAAAAGAGGAAGCCTGTTAACTAAGACAGAAGAGATTGGGGTAATATTAAAAAAAAAAAAACCAGCTAGGCATCTCTCTACAAATATTCATTTCTGATTGAATATAAAGGTCACATCAGCATGCTTGGATATAACAAAACATGTAGGTCTATACTGATTTAATCAGACCATCCCTACTCTTTCTTCAGGCAGCTGGCCATTTCAAAGTACCAAGGAAGAGTGCTTTAGGAATGATGAATGGAAAAACTTCGAAAGAACATAGAGAAAAGGTGATACATACTGAGAAGGAAGGAAAAGCACCTTTTGTTAGGTTGTACAAGTCTTCTGTTAAGATGGCTTCCCAAGTGTGATTAAAGATTTACGTAATTTGCAGTCATTGCTGCATATGGCATCCAGTTGGAGTCAAAAAGGTCAAATGACAGAGACTAAATATAATAAGCAAAACTATATGGTTCTATGACAAAAACAAAAACACCCTCTGATGACAATTACATTTTCATAATTAAGTTATATTTGCATAGCACAGTAGTTTGCAAATTTTCACATTTAATCCTCACAACCACCTAAGAAGGGAGGCAGTTAGCTGGGGGAGAGGTAAGGCTCAAAAGGGATGTGCCTTTCTCAAGATCAGCCAGCTACATACAACACAGATGGTCTTAACTACTTAGTGGAAAAGATTATTATGTGTATCAATCTTGTTTTTAAAGAGTTTGGAAAACACTCAGTTGCTTGGGCAAAAAAGAAAGAGGCATCATGGACAAAGAGCATTGAAACATTTTAACAAAAAAGAAAAACAAAACTGGAATGGGCCTTTAAGATCTATTACTTCTTTCTCCAAAAAGATAAAAAGAGAAGTGTTTCACAAAGGGATCATTTAAATAATGGCCTCTGTGGGTCTCTTCAACTCTGATTCTAAGTTACATGGGAAGATGAAAAAGGTTTTTAAAGTTTTCTCCAATAATATAAAATATTTATTAGTAAAACTGAAAGACTTGAGGAGCTCTCCTGAGGGAGTATTTTGTAAAAAGGAGTGAGCAACTGGTGGAGCATAAAATATATATTCTTTTTACACTAATGGCCTGAGTGATTTCTAAGCACAACCCTGTTTCATTTCAAGCCATGCTGGTTTTAATATGATGGATAAATTTAGCAAAAAATTCTAAGTTTTATGGCAACAGTATAGTTCTTCTAACTAAACTCCTAGACTCTTCTCCTTTCTCCTCCTGTTCAATAGCCCTGCTAGCAAAACTGTACAGATTTCCAACATCTTACTTTCTCTATTCTCTAGGGAAAATGCAAACTCAGTCCAAACACTGGCTTAGACAATTCTCTCCCAAGAGGACGTGATATATTAGGAGCTTTATTTAGCAAAGCCCTGGATATTACAGAGGTATAAATTTGAGGGCAGTACCCAGTCAGTTGATAAGACACAAATATGGCCTCAAAGCTTTACATGTCAATTTAGTCAAACCAGGAAACTCTTACTTTTCTTGGCACAAGACTAAAGTATAAAAATTGGTTAGCGGTCTAGCTGATCAACATTTAATAAATGCTTCAATGTCCTATCCTGTCAAAAGGCATTCAATTCAGCTCCTTCGTGGTGGAGTCAGTAGTTTGTAATAGGAAGTCGTGCAGTTAACAACTAGTATTCAGAACTAGATTTCACTCCAACATGCAATATCCAAGGGGCCTAAAATATGCAAAGAAATATTGAGGGAATTCAAGGTTATCTTTTTAAGTTCTCCTATTCAGATCCTATAGTTTTGAGGAATTAAGGCAACCACTTCAAATACTGGACTACAGAACTGTCCGCACTGACAAATTCCTACTTCTGTTAAGTGATTTTTGGACTATCTCTGAAAAGGATACTGAAAAATTATCAAATAAAATTCATTTTAAATCCACCTCAGTAAGAAAAAAACAAAACCCTAATTTATAACAGCATCTTAGGGAATGTGTTAGTGATGTGTAAAATTAAGCTACAAGGTATTCCCAAATAGCTCTGAATTGCTGGCTTAAATGATTGGGCAGTGTGCATCCATATTTCTCACACTGTTTGTGTGCTGTGTTATTTGCAAAGAAATTTGGGGCTATTATTAAGTTTGCGATTGTGAGTGTATATATAAATACATTCTATAACACTTATGATGCATCATATTCAACATACATATTTATAGACATATGTCTTTTAGCCTCAAACTTTGGTTCTGCAGGTGACCACAGATGTCGTATGTGATATCAGCATCTAAGCAACAGATCACAAAAAGATGCAGGAACCATTACCCTTAGGGCTCTTGATATCCAAAACTTCTAGCACAGAGAAGATGGAAATGTTTTAAATGTGCAAGGAAATAAGCATTGAAATTAAGACTCAAGACTATTCAGTAATGACTTTTTAAAAGTCTCTAATGTTGAAATGCCCAGTGGGAAAATCCTGTTGCAAAGTTCAAAGTCCTTTTAAAAAATACAAATAGTCTCAGTGTAAAAATTTTTTTGAAAAGTCTAAGTCTGCTATAAATCATTTTGCTTGCAGTTAGTCATTCCTTGGGAGAAAAAAGCAGCAAATGTGCATTCTGCACCAAATCTCTTGACCTTAAAACAGAGGTCAATATTGAGAACTCAAATCTCTATTTCTCTTTTCTAAGTAGGTAAGGCAGTAGTGATTATCAGTTTAAGTCTAAGTCATCATACCAACACAACTTGAAAGAAGTTCTGAGTATCGAGGCAAGAGGAGAAAGAGGATTTCAATTGTTCTACCAGGACTTTTGGAGAATAAATAACATAGTATACTTTGGATTAAAAGTTCGTGGGAAAATCCTTTGGTGTCAATCGTCTTAACTTTAAGAAAAATCAAGGCCATTCTTAGACTAACAAAACAGTTAAAATACATTAAAGGCACCACACAGATTCCATTCTTCTGTAGGAGAGGAAGTGTTCATTTCCTAGAGGAAAACTGCTTCAATGTAGACTGTCGCAGAAGGAGTGAGGACATAGGATAGTGATATAGTTTTATACTTTGGATTTATGATTTTGATGTATGGTTTTCAGTTCATGGAACAGAATTTATGACAGTGATAAAATACTACATATTCTTCATCACTGCTTTGATTTGTGTTTCATTGCTTAGAGGTTTTCAGAGAAGTGACCCTTGTACTGACTCAGAAATAAAGCCTGGCCTTTATTACATAGACCATGTTATGAGCCCAGGACAGGAGCTGGCTCACTCTGGGCAATGTTCCATTTTCATATGGCAGGACCACTCGCTATACCCCTGCATCAGTACTACGTGGTTGAAAGCCCTCCCTCCGTAGGCTATTCATGTCCAGACGGGTCAAAACCTCACAACGCACAAGTAAAGTATCATCTTTAATGAAGGTTCTTTGTTTAAGGGCTTGCAAGTGCATGAAAGTCACATAGCCAAAACCTTTGGGGTTGCGGGGGATGGTTGGTCTCTGGAAGGCAAGCAGCTCTGGCTTGGCATCCATGATCTCTTCGTGATTCTGCCTCACAGGTGCTTCAGATTGATCAAGAATAGTAAGACGTATCGTGCCCTGGAAGGGCCAGGGAAGATGGCTGTCATACTCACCTTGCATCGTGTGGACAAAGAGGGAAATATAGTTAGCACAGCGCTGAGCACTCGGTAGCTGCAGGTGAAGGCGCATGCAGAGCTTGTAGCCAGGTTTGCCGGTATAGAATCCAGGGCTATGGATGACAACAGGCTTCTCTTCTTCTTGGGATTTTAAGTGCATCCCGAAGTTGTTAATCTTCCAGATATAAATGCCATTGCACTGTTGGGCCTCCATCTCTGCAATTCTGTCCTCAAGGGTTCGAATGGTGCGTTTGAGGTCGCCCACACAAGCACTCTGAGTTTCCATCTTAGCTGTCAGCTCTCGGATTTGATGGTCTTGTATCACAAGGCGGCTCTCTAACTGCTGAATGGTTTCTTGGAAGTTCTGGGGTCCAGGGTAAGGGGTTCTGGGTAAGGGGCTGGTGTCATAGGAAGAGGCCTCACGCTGATGGAGCTTGGGGTTGAAAGCAGCAATGCTGATGTTCTCAATGGCCTGGGCCATCATTCTCATGTGGGCCAGAGTATCCTCTTGCAGGTGACGTGCCAAATGATTCCTTGGCATCTAGAAGAGAATGGTTAAACTGAGAAGAGGCGGAAAGCTTAGGGAGAAAATGAAATGTGATAAAATGGGGGAAAATGGTGTTAATAAATAACACACACATTACTCTAAAGTTTGCAAAACATTTGTATATTATTTCACTTAAGTCTCATAATCTTGTGAGTGAGAGACTTGAGTTATTAACTTGAGGGGATTTGGTGACTAGGCCATAGTGATTAGGTCATAGCTGGTCAGTATCAGAGGCAGAATTTGAACATTGGTCTTCCTGAATCCAACATCACAGCATCTCTTAAAAGCTAATTATGGTTTGCTTAGAATTTCCAGTGCTTAATGGTTAGATTTTGTTGAAGCATCTTGCTGAGCAAACTCACCTTCTCACGACACCCAAATGTACTGAATGTACATGGAATTGGAGCTACTGGACAGTCTATATCATAGTGATTAGGCATCTGAAAAAAAGAAAAACAAGGCTCCTGCAACACATGATTTTCTTGGGACAGTGAGGTTACATGTAAAGTGAATATTTTGATTTCGAATAAACTATTAGTAAACACAATTTCAAAGTCACATACTGCAGGCTAAGTTGTATTAAGTCCTATTTTGTTCCAAAAGATTTCACACAAATTACATTTTTGGGAAGACAAGAAATTTGGATCTACTGTTGGTACAGGCTTCCCTCTAGTGGTTTTCAGAGGAAAGAAATTTATCTGAACTGACTTTAATGACAACTAGAAATTATTCACCCTGGTGTGTCTCTGTCTCTCTGTCTCTGTCTCTGTCTCTGTCTCTGTCTCTGTCTCTCTCTCTCTCTGTTCTTGAGCCTGCTAGTAGCGACTTGGCACCGCTTAGCTCTACTGGTTAACACTATAAGCAAAGTTCCTTGCTATGTGATAAAAGTTCCAAAGACAATCCTGATTCTTGTCTCTAATATCCTCCTTTCAGTGCAGTAGGAATCTTTATAAAGAATACGCTTCTCTGAATAGTGCCTGAATGGTCTCTCCTTCTTTTGTCTTAAAGGCAAGAAAAAGACACTGAGATTATCTTTAGAAGCTGAGATTGATGGAACGTTAGCTATTTTGCAAGACCTCATATGTGAGTTAAAAAAAAAATACATTTTGAGAATAGAATTGGGGCAGTGACATGGGAAAGAGGAAAACACAGTGCACTAAAAAGAATACTTTTTGTCTTTTAGAGATAACTCAAATGGAAAAGCTCAGTGCTTTCCTAGCACTTAATGAAAGCAAGTTACTACAAACTGTGGCAAATTTCCTGCCTGTTTTAAAATTCCTACCAATAATTTCTGTTTTTGATGTTGAATTGCCCATAAGTTTTAAAGACAGGAATAACGCAGATCTTTCCATCTATACGGTCAATACTGTCTGGTCTCCTATATAACTTATCTATACTGTCTGGTGTCCTATATAACTCTTCCATCTGAGATGCCCAGCATGCTACTCAAGGCATATTCATTGGGGGAGGATGAGCACAAATTCCCAGAGACCTTAGAACTTCTCGTTAGGTTATAGCCAACTGATGTCAGAAAGGAAAGAGAGAAAAGAACTGTGATTATACTTGATTTATCTTACATGTTCTTCTCAGATGGATTTAATATTTCTAAGAGACACTTACCATAGCAGGGACATATTTGGCACAAAATTCTTAGTCTATTAACTTAAAAGATTAGGTGTTTGAAAATGCTGATGCTCAGTTCAAATAACCCTTTATCTAAGAAGCCATCTAATCCACCTAGCCCAACCTTCATCTTAAAGATGATGACTGAGGTATTCAGAGGTGAAATGCCTTGCCCAAGGTCACATGAGAATTAAGTAGGAGAGCCACAATTCAAATTTGGGTCACAGGACACCAACTTCAGCTTCTGTTGCAGAGATCTGGGGATCTCTAGGCTCACGTCTCTTCAGAATTCTGGGCACTTTACAGACACCAACAGATACAGGTGACCTACCTCAAAGTGGGCTTCTTCCCCACCAAAAAGGGTTCCCTGACCCTCAACATGTTATGGAAGCATCTTTATTGAAAATACTTTTTGATATTTCATTTCCAAATTTGGTGACACAGAGCCCCTTCCTGTGAGCCTTTGGGAAATGTATATATTAGTGAAGAGAATGAAGTCACTCTACCTGTTCCCGAATGAGCATGGTACTGCAGTACTCACAGAAGACTGTTGCCAATGGGCAGTTCTGGTCATGGAACTGCATTTAAGAGGAAAAGAAAAAAATGTATAAACATACTCCATTATCAACTAAACAAGGGTGTGGCTGATTTTTCACCTAGTCCAAATGACTCAGGAATAGTGAGATCTGTGTAGCATTTCTATTTTTTTCCCCAGGATACTCATGGTTGGAATTAAGTGCCCTAGTTCTCTGAAAAGAATACTGACCAAAATGCAATGACTTCTTCAACTCTTACCTAATTTCTAGCTAAAAAATGGGTGTGGCTGATTGGATCCACATTAAACACTCCTTCCAGTTTCCCACATTCAACCCCCCCCCACATTTCCAACTGCAATGTAAAACCTCTTAATTAAGCCTTTGTATTATTAATATTAAATATTATTAATTATTTTATATATAGAATCATTCCTGATATATGAGTTTTGCCATGTTGCAGCTCCATTGTTATAAGTCAAATTGCATTATTAAATTCCCTCATCACCAGAAAAAGTTCAAGTACCTAGTTTGGAAAACCAAATCCCTTAACACTTAAGGTTAAATGATTTTCATCACTATGTGGGAAAGAATCAACATTTCATGTAGGTTCCACATGTACTCAGGAAGTACATGTGGTTTTGCTCTAATTATAACCTGAGTGACTTCTCTACCACCTTCAACAAGTCTGCTAATTTCATTTGTCTCTATTTAATTATAATAAGAGCCAACATTTATATATTACTTAGCACTGTGCTAACATGCTTTATAATTATTATCTTATTTGATCCTCACAACAACCCTGGAAGGTGGATTCTATTACTGTCCCCAGTTTACAGATAAAGAAACTAAGGCAAATAGAGGTTATATTCAGGTAAAAAAAGCTAGTAAATTTCTGAGGTTGAATTCAAACTCAGGGCTTTTTTTTTTTTTAACTCCAGCCATGACCCTCTATCCTCTGCATCAATGACAGTCCCAATAATCTTAGAGAGTAGCATACTACACTTAAAAATCTTCCAGGAAATTTGGGATGATGATCTGGAAGGAATAGAGATTGGGGAAATAAGTGATGGGAGAGTCAGGAAGCCTAGATTCTTAGTTCTAATTTTGAAACTGACAGGACAATCTGAAATCACAGAAGTCTCTTTGGGTCTCAATTTCTTACTATAAAATCAAGAAACAACCTCCTACATATCATCAAAGTGTTCAAAAGGTGAATGGGAAAGGTTTCACATTTGCATAAATCTACCCAAAGAAATATCTGAACAGGTCCCTCCTTTGTTTTGCTTTTGTTTCTAAAAACCCTTACCTTGTATCTCAGAGTCAATACTATGTATTGATTTTAAGGCAGAAGAGTGTTAAGGGCCAGACAACAGGAGTTAAGTGACTTGTCCAGGGTCATGTAGCTAGTAAATGTCTACCTAGCTGTCCTCAGTCCCCTTTGCTTTTTTTAAAAGATATTTCTTTTATGCTCTTTACATGGCTGATCCTGAAAACCACAGATATTCCTAGATCTTTAAGAAACAAGAGGCAGGAACATAGATCAGAATGCCCCTCCTGTAACTTTCTTCCCTATGAAGCTTTTCAATGTGACAAAATGTTTTAAGTGAATGGCCTTCTTTAAGTTAATATCTATACATTTCTAATCTTTCAGCCACTCTTGTAAGAATACATTTCAGGCTTCTTAAGTTTCAAAGCCATATTAACCATACATGAAGGATATCTAATTTCTGCAGTGGAGGGAAGGACTACTGTGGGAATTTCATCTACTAACACAGGCAGCAACCATTCTATGACATGAGTAATTAAGACCAAGTGGTTGCCTGGACTCTCCAGAGGAGAAGGGCCTTGCCTGGCATCACAGACAGGAGTCAGAGGATTGTCTGAACCCAGATCTTCCAGACTCCTGGCCCATTACCCTCCTCATTATGTTATGATACCACATGGTCTAAGACTTCTGTCCCTTCCCAGGCCCTCTCAAATACAGACAGTTATGGACTTCTAGACAACATCTAAAAGGTGGCAGAACACAGGTCAATACTTGCCTCTTTCTCTTCAAATGGCATTGGCGCAGCACAATTCACACAAGACACTTGTCGCCGTGGACACTCCACGACCATATGATTGTGAAGGAGATATTTCCGAAAGGGAAGGTGGCACTGAGGGCATTCTGCTAGGGCAAACTCACAATGTGTCTGGTGATCCTACAATAGAAGCAAAATGAAAACTAATTAATATCTGTCAAGTCGAAAGGTCCCACCGAATCTCAGCAAGGTATTTATTCAGATAGGAGAGGACATGGTTTTTGTGTGACCTAGCAAAGGACCAGGTATGATACTGCTGCTTTAATGAGTACTTTCAAATAATAATTGTGATTTTAAAATTCATAGAGTAAATGCAAATTGGCCAAGTTTACATAGTAGAAGCAAGAGCTCGTGTCCAAGCCAGAAGAAGCTGTATTCAAGTGCACACTGACATAAGCTGTTACTCAGTGCCAGGAGCAACAAACTCTCCAAGATTTTAAGTGGTAGAGAAAATGCCAACCCACACTGGAAGAGGAAGGTTACTCAATCAGCAGTGCTCACACCAAGAAGTCACAGGCCAGACTCTCTATTGTTGCTATTGCTATACACTTGTCTTGGCATGAAAAGATTTGGAATCACAAACCATGACCTAAAGGAAGGACCAGTAGAAAATCAACTGCCAAATCATTCAACTTTTGAGTGTGACATAAGTATATGGGTAAGCCCCTGAACCACACACATGAGGGGTTTCACTAAGACTGATTTTCATCACTTCATTTAAATCACTAGCTATCAGGATAGCCCATCAAGTTAAGAGAGAAGCGTGTAATTTATGAAAGCATAGGAAGGTAGTACAAGGTAGACAATGATAATCAGACGACAACAGAAGGTGCCAGAGACAAGACCTTGTCCTTTCAAAATGGTGGAAAAGGGAGTAAAGGAATTAAGTGTGGCATTGCCTGGCCCAGGCCAGCTCTGTTGCAAAATGGGATCATACAAGGATATCCATGGCAGAAAAAGGAGGATAAGAGTCCCAACTTCTCTTCTCCTGTCAATTGTCAAAGGGTCATCCAGATTAAACTGCTTAGGAGATACAACAGCAAAGAAAAAAGATTTATAGCCCACCTCTAGATGTCTCAGTTCCATCTTCAGCAGGCAACCTTCATTTGGACATTTCACCGTAAGTGAGAGGATTTCCCGTTTAGCAAAATTGTCAGGAAATAGTTGAGTTTCTAGCAGTATTGCGTTGTCCACAGGGCATTTGTGGCCTGCATCTCTACCATAAATAAATGATGGAAAAAATGTATACAGTTATTAGAGGAAAACTCAAACTTAACCCTCATCCAACAAACATTTATCCTCTCCATTTAATATCTCTCATAGAACGTGGTAATGGAGGAACACCTTTATTAATTATTGAAAATTGGACAATTACATTCCATTTTCTCATTATAAATCAAGAAATGATTTTTTCTTTTTAACCTTTACCTTCTGCCTTAGAATCTATACTACGGATAGATTCTAAGGCAGAAGAGTGGTAAGGGCTAGGCAATGGGGGTTAAGTGACCTGCCCAGGGTTATAGAGCTAGAAGTTTCTGAGGCCAGATTTGAACCTACAACCTCCTGTCTCCAGGCCTAGCTCTCAACTCACTAAGCTACCCAGCTGCCCCCTCAAGAAGGGATTTTTTAAATTGTGGGGCTATTTGACACCATAAGAGATATAGAACTCTGAAGTGGATGAAATCACTGGCAGAACATTGAAAAAGATAAAGGTATGAATCTGAGCAGTGTGACAGCTTTGTTATCCAGTCCCAATAAGCCTAAGTAGTCAAATGACATTCTATGGTCCCTGATCCAACTTAATGTGATCAGAGCACTTCTAAAAATCACAAGTAAGGCTTGTCTTATCAAAACAGTAAGTTGTCCTGGTGCATTCCGGTGACTGGTTATACCTCAAACACTACTGAAGCTTTGGGCACAGGTAATATAAGTGATTTCAAGAGTACCAATGGGGAGAGCAATAGATCTGGGGTCAGAAGCCCATGGTGCAAGTCCTGCTGATGCTCACTGTCACTTAAGTTCTCTAAGAGGCCTCAGTTTCTTCATCTGTAAGATGGAGGAGGAGGAATAAAGACTTCTTTCATCATGTTATACCTCCCAGGGTTATTGTGAGGAAAATACATGGTGAGCAGTAAAGCATATGAATGGGAGTCATTATTATGAGGGTGTCTATCACCTGGGGTTTATGTCTTGGGCAGATAGCTACATGTGACTCTTAGCCCTCATGTTCTAGGATGTTCTTATTCCTTATGAATACAGGTACTATTTCTGGCCTGTGCCCACTAATTCCTATCACAAATATGAAAAAAGACAAAGCAGTTTGCTATGTATGTTCTCTAGGCAATGCTAAGATTCTTTCACAATGAATAAATTGATGCTAGAAACATGAAATTGAAGCTGATTTATATATTTAAAAATTACAGACTCTAAATTTAGGAAATCATGCACAGGATGTCTATAAAATATGCAGGATAGCCATACAAAATATAAAACTGTAACCTGGAGTACAAGAATTCCTTCTGAAATAAACAGAATTATTGATTTAGAGGAATAGATACACTTCGTTGATTACAGGGATCAGAAAGAGTTGGAAGGGACATTGGAGATCAACTTTTATAACCCTCACTTTTTATAGATGAGGAAACGGGAGCACAGGAAGATTAAGTGATTTCCTAGAAGTCACTTGAGTACTAAGTGCAGGCCTGGTCCTGATTCTAAACAATAGCTAGTGATGATATTTCATTACATCACTTCTATGAGCATTAATATGAGTGGAAGGAGATATCTGAAGGGAACACAGAAAAAGAAAAACCCTCAAATTCCTCTTGTGGGTTTTATTTCCTTTTCTAGTCCTATCTGGTGTAGGAAAACCTCACTACTTACTTAAAAACCAAAACCAAAACCAAACAAACAAAAAGTCCTTTTAGCTCTCCTCACTTTCTAAGCCTGGATGACACTTGGGGAAATACTAAAGGCTCAAGTTGAGCCAATATGCTTGGTTTCCTGGGCTCTTTTTCAAAGTGATGCCCTAATGGAGTTTCTCAATCCAAATTCCAAACATTGCTCACACTCAGGGAGAGGAGTCCTGGGGAGTACACATGTCACAGAAATAGAGTCTCTTGAAGTAATGAATAATAATTATTCAATGGATTAAATGATGGACTCAGAATCTTTGGGTTTGATGCATGAATCGACTTCTTATGGCCCTAAGGAGATAGATAAGACTTTTGACGTAGAAATAAAGATATTGGTTACTTGACTACTTCATATAGATCATAGAAAAATAATTTTAAAAAATATTTAATTAAAATGAACTCTTGTAAATGTTAATAAACCATAACTTTTAAGAAAACTATATATAAAAAAAAAGGATTAGCATTACTTTATACATTTTTTTGCCTATACAATTTGGGTTTAATTTGTATCTCGAATAAGAGCAAAAAAAGGAAGAAAGAAAATCTCACCTACAGCCATCTTTGTACTATTGTAGATTTTATAAAAGAGACTCCTTAAAATATTTAGAGCTGCCTCTGGCGCAGAGAGATGTAGTGAAAATGAAAGATTTCTTAGAATGACTTTTAATCCATTCAGAGAAATCCAATCTACAGTTGGAGTACCACTTACTAATGTTCATAAACATTATTCATGTTCATGTTGTTCATAAACAGGAGCAAAGTGAATCAACTATTAAAAATTACACTGACAGCTCATTAGTGGTTTGATTTTTTCATTGGTTCTCTAAGCCTGTGGCTATTTTGTGTTCTTAGAAATATGTAAAACTTCTTTGTCCTTTCTCTGAGTATGATGATTTTTCTCTCATTCTTCACAAGAAAATTTGGAAGAAGAGGCTTAGCTGGGGGAAATTGGGAGTTACTTTAATTAACAACTGTTGCTGGAAATAGAATCTGGCTTTCTCAGTTTACTGCCCAGCGTCCTATATTACCCATGAAGCATCTTACCCAGTAAAACTACCTCTTGAGAAACTAAGAGTACTTCTTCTTGTTCTGTTACCTTATTGACTTGACAATGCAGGCTTTGCAGAATCGATGGCCACATGGGGTCTGCACAGCTTCCCGTAATGCCATCAGACAGATGGGGCACTCATACTTGCTTTCAAGGGGTGGATCAAACTCCACATCATAGCCTTGAATCTCTTCCCTTAAGGAGCTGGGAAGATTCCCAGGAATGGTGCTCCCGTTTACACTGTCATCCTTTGTGCCAGTGCTACAGGCACTAGCCACACCGGCACAGCAGTCACTTTCTGGATGGCTGGTGCCACAGCTGTCTTCACAATTTAGCAGACTCATAGTTGCTGGATGGCCAAGCAAGTTCTCTACAAAAACAGCAAGAAAAGAAAAATGCTTAAAACTGGATTTATTTAGTATTCACATGCCTTTGTCCAATTTTTGGTTTTAAGCAAAAGTTATTCCTTCAAATCTCAGCTCAGATGTCACGCCCACCATTCGGCTTTCCCTGATGATGTCTTCTTTCTCTTCAAACACTCCGAAGGCCTTCTGACTCTCCCTTGTTTGTTCATTTGTGTTGACATCTTTTCCTCTGTAAGTTTTAAGCTCCTTGGGAATAACAATTGTGAATATCGACTTTTGAATTCCTGATAATTCAACACCATTAATGCCTAATAACTGACAAATGAACAGCAGCATAGTACAGTGGAAGGAGTGGTAGATTTGGAGGAAGCAGACCTCCCTTGGAATCTTGGCTCTGCCCTTTCTTATCACCTGGGGGGTCTCAGTCAACTCATTTAATCTCTCTGGGTCTCAGCTGAGAGAGAAGCAAGCTGAGAGTATGTGAAGTGGCTTCAGATCCATGATGGTTTGCCTGTCATTGTCCCAATCACTTTCCATTTGGTGTGATCAATAATAACAGCTAATATAAAGTTTATACTTTTTTAAAAAATCATCTAATTGATCTTCACAGAAGCCCTGTCTGTGAGTGGGTACTATTATCTGCTCTGTTTTAGAGCCAACCCCCCCCCCCCCCGCCCCCCCAAGGATCAGAGTAACTGGCTCAAAGGTTACATGGCCAAGAACGTGAGGTGGGATTTAAACTCATGGTTTCCTGCCTCCAAGTCTGTCACTCAGCTCTGCTACCCCAACTACCTTTAAATATGAGTCCTTTGGGTCAAGGACTCTCATTTCTGTCTTTGTATTCTAAGCCTCTTGTACTGCTGTACTTGCCCTGCACTGTGTGTGTGCACGTATACCAGAGCTGCATGTATGTTTGTATCTATTTTAACCATTAAGACCAGCTCTCCCCACCTTATTCAGGTGTAAAGTACAGGGGACACTCACAAGCCTTTTCCTACTACTCTATGCAAGAAACTCTTACCTGCTTGTCCCATTTCAGACCTGATAGTCTCATTCTCCCAGGGGCTCTAATGTCAAACTTGGTCTGAACACCCATGAACTTGTGAGTTTAAGAGATCTAACAGCCTTAGCTGCCCCAGTAACAGGTTACAGGGATGCACTATACTGTATGTGGTCACATAGGGTTTGTGAAAAGGTTACCATGTGCCGACACGAGAAAAGAAGCCAACAAGAGACAGTCTCCTTAAAGAGGGGAAGAAGCAATATGTACACTGATAAACACAAGCTACATATAATATACATAAAAATTATGGGATGAGGGTGCTGGGGGAGTCAGGAAAAGTCTTTTCTAGAAGGTGGCACGCACAAAGCTTTAAAGGGAACAAGAGGATCCAAGAGGCAGAGTGGGGAATGGCTACACACCAAGTCAGGAGCTGGAATGCAGCATAAAGGCAACAGTTAATGGGCCAGTTTGGCTGGAATACAGAGCTGAACGTAATGTTTCTAGGTTTATAGAGTGTCTTTGTCTAGAGAAATTTTAAGGTCAGAATTTTTGTTCTGTCTATCCAGAGAATAAACATGAAATACAGGTCAGCCTCTGGCCTACTACATCAACCAGAATGAATAACTGATAATCCCTTTTCTAGAGTCTTTTAATTCACTGAAACTGAGGAAACACAAGATAAAGCTTGCCTACTTCTTTATCTCAGCCAAGAAATCTTCTCATGAAGGCAAAGCCCTCCATCCTTTTGCCCAGGGGTCCCCAAACTTTTTACACAGGGGGCCAGTTCACTATCCCTCAGACTGTTGGAGGGCTGGATTAAAAAAAAAAATGAACAAATCTGTATACCGCTGTCTGGGATAGTGGAGGCTGCAGCACTGGCTGTGATGGGCCTGCCATACCTTGCACAGGTCCATCATCGCCACCACTATACCGGGCAGTAGTATACACAGTGTGGAATCCCCTCCCCCAAATCGCCGCACATCATGTTGACGTCTTCCATTGTGCAGCCACATAATCTTTTGCACGGTGCCTTGTTCTCATTCAGTTACTCTTAGAACAAGGCGCCATGCAAAGGATTATGTCAACAGAAGTAGTAGTGTACGTGAGCAATGCTGCACTTTGTGGTGCTGCCACAAAGTTCTCCTCTCACTGACTACCAATGAAAGAGGTGCCTCTTCTGGAAGTGTGGTTGGGGCCAGATAAATGGCCTCAGGGGACTGCATGTGGTCCGTAGTTTGGTGACCCTGGGAAGTTTTCCCTCTTCCTTCTCCCCCCAGGAAACCTTCACTCTGAGGAAGTGCCCATGTGAGCCAGACTTCCTTCAAACCTGGTTCAACCCAAGACTAGGGGGCTACTTCTCATTTTCCTCTACCTTTTTACACCTTCCTTTTATTTTGTCTCATTAAAAGGTGATTTCCTTGAGGGCAAGGATCCTCTTTTGGCTAGTATTTGTGTTCTTAACTTAACTTAACAAATACTTAAGAAGGTACCTAGAACAAAGCAGGCACTAAATGTTTGCTTGTTCTGTCAGTCTGTCTGATGTTAGACATTTGGAAGTAAAAGTCTTTAATAAATGATGTTTTTACTTTTTTCCCATTTTACTTGTTATACAATCATCTTATGAACCTAAAAGTAAGTTTCTCTTTTGTAAGCAACTATATTTGTTAGAGATCAGCTGCTTAGGAAATGGAAAGAATTTATTAAAACAGGTCATCGTTAGAAACAATCAGTTTACAATGGTTCCTAATGATATAACAGTCAAGACCTCATGTTAAAATGGTCAAATATGGAGCCTAAAATTGTGTCAGCTATTATTCTAATGGTATAAAAGCAACAA
The DNA here is from genome assembly GCF_027887165.1 of Monodelphis domestica. Classification (NCBI taxonomy): domain Eukaryota; kingdom Metazoa; phylum Chordata; class Mammalia; order Didelphimorphia; family Didelphidae; genus Monodelphis; species Monodelphis domestica. Next base: position 39,514,546 of record NC_077232.1, on the reverse strand, counting down.
AATGCCTTGCTACTATTTCTTAAAAATCAAGCAATAAAGAATCATAATTCCAATTAACCCAAAGAACTTGGGCAATCAAAATAAAAGCACAAAGACATCAAAAAATCATGGATTTAGTATTGGGAGAGCCCTCAGAGGGGATCAAATCCAACCCTCATTATACAGGTGAAGAAACTGAGGCTCCTAGGTGAGTAACTTGCCCAAGGCCACAGAGCTACTGAGGATCTGTGGCGGTTTGGATCCAGATCATCCTGAGTCCTATTAGGGGTAGAGGGGAGAGTTTATAATTGCTCTAAATTTCTGGATAACTGATCTTTGCCTTCAATGCTTTATTTTTTAGTTTCAGAATCCAGAAATATTTTAGAGGAAAAAACAGATGCTTCCAAGAATGGGAAAAAAAGATACATGGTTTGGATAAGAGATCTTGTTCAGATTTTATATGTAAATTATTTCCAAAGGCCAGTTCAGCCATTCAGTATAACTCTCTACAGTGAAAATACTGAATTTTTAAACACTAATAACAAAAACTGACCTTCATTACTTTCAGGCTTGCAAAAAAAGTCACATTTTATTATCTCATTTCACTCTTCTAATCAACTCGTTAAATATTCTGGGTATCATTAGCGCCTCTTTTAAATTCTGACTCCACCTTTCACAGGAGTGGTTTTGAATAAATGGTTGCACTTCTGTGAGTGTCACTTTCTTCATCTGGAAAATGAAATTACTTCTAAGATCCCTTCAACCTCTATATCTAAAATGCTCAGAAGAAATGAAAGTTCACATAGATGATGAAACCTGTCCATGATCACAACATCATAAACTGAGGTCTCTTCATGTGCTCCCTTTCTACTATATCCTCATATTTTCATCTGTTGAATCTTTTCTGCTACTGAAATCAACATTTTAAAAACATTCAAGCAAAAAATGTAAATTTGCTTTAAGTGGCTTTTTATTAAATAAATAAACTGAAATTATAAAAGCAAAATAAATCCACACTGACATGCTCACTATAGAAAAGTACTTGCTTTAACTAGCCCTTTTAGAAATATCATAGTTTATTGCTATATATAATCTGTGCAACTTGTCATAAGAAATCTTACTGTTTCCCAGAGAGTAATAGTTCCTTTTCCCCACCCCAGTATTTTAAGAACATTTTATAGCATTAAAGGGCAAAATATTTTTTAACTGAGAAGATACATGGCTCTCTCTATCTAGCCTTTCGTGAAAAATATGAATATACTTTTGTATAATGACTGATAGAGCACTTTAAGTTTACAAAGCATGTGTATATATACATAGCTCAATAGATCTTTTTAAAAGACAAAAAAAGGGAAAGAGGAAAAAAATTAATACAACTGATCAATACATCAAAAAAAATCTTTAAATATATGTAATGTGCAAACACTAATGGACCTCCCACCTGTGCTTGAACTGTCTGACTTTGGGCAGGGGGCTGCACCTCTTATCTACAGAAATAAGGGGTGAAATAACATCATTTAAAAATATCTGGGTTATATACTTCTTGGGGATGGACTTGACAAGGAGAATGAGACACCATTTTAAACATAATCAGTGAAGGAAGCTTTTTGTTTGACTATGTATATTTGTTTTACAAGAGGTTTTTTTTCTTATTCAATGAAGGCAAGGTGGAGGTGGGAAAAGAAAATATGTGCTTGAAAAACGAAAAACCTCTCTTAAATAAAGAAATAAAACAATTGCTAGAGCCTTTACTCAAGTTACTTTCCATGTTTTCTTTCTTTGTCTCTCTGTCTCTGTCTAGATAAGGAGTCTCCTTCTGGGCTGGGTTATGAGGCAGTTAGAGATTAAGTGGTTTGTCCTGGGCCACACAACTTGGAAGTACCTAAAGCCATATTTAAACTTGGTTCTTCCCCAACTCCAGGCCCAGTACTCCAACCACTGCCCACTGAGCTGCAGTGGGAGGTAGTGAGCTACATACATGATTTCCAAGAGTTCACCTGTTTATGATAGATCATTAGATTGGGAGTTAGAACACCTGGTTGGTTCAAAACCAAGCCGAGACACAAATTCATCATATGACCTCAGGAAAGTCACAGAACTTCTGCCAACTTGTTTCTTTAACTATAAAGTGGGGCTAATAATATCCTAGCACCAACCTCACAGGCTTATTTCAAAGGTCAAATAAAAGGTGCTTAGCACTTTGACCTGAAATACATGTGAGCTATTATTTTATTGGTAAAGCTCTGATCCTATTGTTGTTCCATCCTGGCCAACTCTTCATGTTCCCATTTGGGATTTTCTTGGCAAAGACACTGGAGTGGTTTGCCATTTCCTTTTCCACCCTAAGAGTATAACTAATGGAGATGGGGTGGCAATAGATAACAATTTCCCTTTCCCTAATATGCCGGAACCACAACCTAGCAGTAGCTTTCTTTCCTGCTTGGACTTTGGGTTTGTACCTTCAAATTCTATGTGCATTAAAGAATTCTTTAACTCATCAGAAAGTTGTTAAGTAACCAATACGAGTTTCTTTTGGTTCTGTGAGCAGTAGAAATACTATTAAGAATATGTCCAGGAATAGCTAGGTGGCTCAGTGGTTAGAGAACCAGGACTGGGGAGGATCTGAGTTCAAATCTGGCCTCAGACACTTTCTAGGTCTATGACCTTGGGCAAATCACTTAATCCCTATTGCCTAACCCTTGCTATACTTCTGTGTTAGAATTGATACTAAGGCAGAAGGTAAGAGTTAAAAAAAAAAAAGAATATGTCCATATACTAGAGGTTCCCATTAATCACTAAGTATTTAAGTACCTAATAATGCATGCTGGCTTTCCCAGGGTGGGAGTGGGAGAGGCGAGGAAGTAGGGACCAGGAGAATTAGTTCCTTGAGGTTAGAGCTTCAGGTGGGGTGAAGAATAAGAAAAGGTCAAGAAAGCTTTAAATAAGATTTCCAAACATGATTTTTAAGTCAGATCAAAATTTGCATGAGATATTTAAAAAAATTATTTAAATCACACCTGACACACAAAGCAAGAGATTATAGGAAACAGAAGTATAAACAAAGTACTGTCAAAAGCCCATTAATATTTTTTTTTTGGTATTGGCTTCAATGATCTGAAGTATTTAAGATTATTAGAGAATAATTTATTTGAAAGCAATCTATGAAGCAAGGACAAGCAGAGTTCATTAAAGATGTGAATTGTTAAAGGGAAAGAAATAAAGTTCAAAAGACTTCTGAAGAGAAGATGCCATGCATATGAATCCAAATAGAGGCAATAAAGAGAGGGAAGAATCACAAATGATTTTTAGGCAGAACTGGGAATAAGGTTCTCTTAAAAAATGTAAGCCCAAGTGAGCCAATATAAGGTTGTGAATAAGTGATCTGAGCCCTAGATCTAACACTAACTTTGGGCAATTGTTTGGAACCAATTGGAAGTCAGTTTGCTCATCTGTAAAATGAGGGGGATGGAGTCCCAAGAGATTGCTAAGGTCCCTTCTATTGTTAACATCTGATCATTTATGTAGGAGGCTGCTGAAACCTTAGGAAACATCAACAAAATAAAAGCATATTTTAGACAAGAGCACCTTTAGCTTTAGGAAAACAATCATTTACATTTATATGGCACCAAAAAGACTTTCAATGTCCCATCTTCTCAACAACCAAGTGAGGCAGGTAGGACAATTAGTATCTGTTTTACATATGGAGAAAGCAAGGCTTGGAAAAGCTAAATGACTTGCCTGTTACACTTCTAAGGGCCAGAGCCCATATAAAATCAGATTTTCTGTTTCTAAAGATAGAACTTTTCACTACATCAAAGTACTGTACTGTAAATCATCTCTCAAGTATTACATCAGCAAAATGCAACTTCATAAATTGTCACTTCTACAAGAAATCTTAGACATCATCTAAGAAGTCCAGAGAGGTGAACTGAATTGTGAGAAGCTTCAAAGTAAACTGCAAAGCCTTAATGTTAGGATGCTTGTATAACTGGCCAAGGTTATCTCAACTGTCAAAGGTAGGACATATACTGAAACCAAAGATTCCAGAGTTGGGGCCCATTGCTGTTTCTATGCCAGGCTACTAGCTTCATTACCCAGAATGAAAGTGGTTCAGTTCACAGAGAAATTGGAAGTAACAACAGTTGTGAATTTTTTTTCCTTTTATGGCTTCCCTACCTGTGTATTTGGATATAGTTGGTAATATGCCTTTCCCTAAATCAAAAGTAATTCAAGAAATAACAGTGTAGTAAAGAATCAGCAAGAATTCTTTAGGTGCTTTCTGTTCAAGTCCCTCCCAAATACACAGTGGAGTTCCCCTATAGCCAAATACCAGGAACAGTTTTACTTGAACTAATAATGTCTGGAACAATTGCTAAAGGCTGAAACCATTGTGTGCAGAGGAGAGGGAGAAATATTCTTGTCATATGAACTTCTGGGGAAGGTAGATGTTTCTAGGACTTTTGAGTTAACTAAGGAACTGTAAATCTCTGTTGCCCTGTTTCTTCTGCCAGGGGTAAAGAGGAGGTAGGAGTGAGGGGCTTTAGAAATGTTTAGCTTAACCTGCTCTACAGGTTAAGCAAACCATTCTTCAGCAGGAGGGCCCCTTTACAAGCCTTCCCTACCCTGGTGATGATATCCTGGTAAGAGGGCTGTATCTCTAATTAGTGAGAGACACAGGATTCCAATGCTGGCTCTGTAACTTACTTTCTGGGTGACTTTGGACAAGGCCACTTCTTTTCTCCTCTATAATGGAAGGGCTGAACTAGATGACCTTCAAGCTCTGTATCTCAGACCATACAGCCTTGACTTGGTGACCTCCAATGATGTGTGTGGGTATAGCAGGGCCAATTCAGTTTTTGGACAGCTCCCACAGCATGAAGGAAGCCCAGTGATTTAAGTCCTGACTTGCATGAATTCTGTCTGTGACTTCAGGCCAGGAGCTCATCCTCTGGAGTGGCCAAAGCAACACCAAGGCCACAAAGGGCAGACCACTGGGAGTTTCCTCACCGGGGAGTTCCCTCCACTAATGAATCAAAGTCCAATTTCTGGATTCCCCACCCCTTCTCCCCTCATAGCCAGCTGGTCTGTTTGCAGTAATACCTGGGGGCCAGCTTAGACTACTTTGCCCTTCTCCTCTGCCTCCAGGCTTCTCTAAGATGAAACTAAATCCCACCTTTGGTCAGAGGTTGTTCCCAGTTCCTCCAACTGCTAGAAACTTCCCTATAACTACTTGCTTCAGAAACTGTAGATACCTTGCCTACATCATTTGGAAGAATGCAAGCCCCTTTGAGGGCAGGGGTATTGGTTCTTTTTTTTTTCCCCGCCTCCCCAGAGTAAATACTTTAGAAATACTTGATTATTCTATTTAATGCTTTAGCTTTTTTCCCTTTTAAACCTTTACCTTCAGTCTTACAATCAACAATGAATATCCAAGGCAGAATACCAGTAAGAACTAGGCAATTGAGGATAAGTGACTTGCCTAGAGTCACACAGCTAGGAAGTGTCTGAGGCCAGATTTTAAAACAGAACCTCCCAGCTCCAGGCCCGGCTCTCAATCTACTCCACAACCTAGCTGCCCCGATTTAGCTTCCATCCATACAACCATCAGAACCCTTCAACTCTAATCACAACACTTAGACAGCCCTGGCTGTGAATTCGTTTTATCCCAATAAAGTGGGGTATTACAGTGGAGAGGGTGCCATACTCTGGAGTGGGGAAATCTTGGTTTTAGAAATGTAATTCTTGTTTGATCCTGACAAGTCACTACATTTTCAGCTCCACTCTGCCCATCTGTCAAATGGGGCTGAGAGGCAGTATAATAGCAAGAGCAGAACGAGCTTCCCACCAGGGCAATAAGCGTGGATAACGCTTCTACTCTGTGCAAGGTGCTGCTCTCATCACAAGAACCCAAACCCAAAACGACGAACTTCAGTGCCCTGGCTCAAAGCTTAAGGGGGAGGCAAGGACATCGTCGTCGTTTTTTCCAACCTTTCTTAGGTGCCGACCACGCACAGAGCACTGCAATGACCTCATTAGGAAGGTGTTGTTAAAATCCGCATTTTAGGAAGGGGAAATTGAGGCAGGCGGTGCCTTGGTGACTATCCCTGGGTCGAACAGCAAGTTGCGTACCGACAACTATGTACTAGCCCAGACAAACAGTAGACGGGAGATAATCGACAGAGAAAGCACTGAAGTTAAGGAGAAAGGGAGAGTAGTTTAAAAGTCATGAATTAAAAATCTGCCTCTCTTCTTGGGTGTCGCCGGGTAAGTCACAGAAGCCCCCGGCTTCGTCTCTAGCCTCTGGCGCCCGGCATACAGCAGGCGTTAAATGCGTGCCGGCGGACTGGACCCGGGCACTCCTGGAATGAGGAAAAACTTTTCTTCCTCCCTCTCTCCGAGGCACAGGACAGCCGTCACCCGCTTCCCAAAGGAGGTACACGGAGGCAAGGGCACCACTGCCCGCCGGGACACTCACCTGCACTCGTCGGTCTGCTCGCCGGCCGCTCCAGGGCTTAGCGTAGGAGAGCGGCAAAGGGTAAGATTGTCGCGAGCGGGCGAGGCCCCTCAGGCCGCCGCCACCGGAAGCTGAGCTTCCGCCTTTCCAGTGCCCGGCCCAGGCATGAGAACGCGACTGCGTCTGCGCTGGCTACGACGACGCCCGAGAGGGGTCTCTTGCGCAGTCGTGCACACCTCTTGCTACTGCCTTGCGCCATCTGGCGCCGTGGCAGTCCTCCAGCAGCTCGCTTTTCGGGATTGCCAGGGTGAATTCCATCCCGGCTCGCCCGGATCCGGTAAGTGGAGAGCGTGTTGTAGGCTTGGTCTTGGTGATGCGAAGAATAAGGAAGTGATCTCGGCTGCAAAAAGCCACAGGAGAGCCAATCATATGCATGAAACTAATGGAAGAGGCGGGAGAGACCCAGGATTTCATCAGAAAGGGATGGGGCAGGGAAGGGGCTGTTTCCAGCTAATTTCCTTCCCACTTTTCACCTTTTACTACTCACTTTTAAAAATGTTTTCTAGACATTTATACATTTTTTCAAAATAACTATAGTCTACAACAGTCTATAAAATATTCTTTTGAGCATCTGGTACCAATAGCAAGTAAGTAAATTCATTTAGGAAGTATTGTCATCTAAGTTATATTAATGAACTCGCCCTACTCACGAGCCATACGTATTTCTCCAGTAATTTAAATCTACTTCTTTGCAAAGGGTTTTGAGACATAAAATTTAATTTAATCGAATTTTCTTTTCATTGTTCTTACCGTTTAACAACATTTTTATGTTTTCGGTTACGTGTAGAAACATTTTTTGACAATTGTTTTTTAATATTTTAAAATTCAGATTTTCTCTCTCCCTCCCCCCAACTTTGAAGGGGTGAATAGTCTGATATAGATTATACCCGTACTTATTCTTCCATTCTCAGTATAACCAAGCAAGAGCTGATGCAGCCCCTCTTCCCCCACAAGGGCTCTGTTTAAATGAAATTTCTCCCCCTATATCAGATGCTCTGCCTGGTTTTGACTTTCCGGGAACATCCCAACTTCTCCTGAATAAGTTAGTTTTTTAGTTAGCTCTCCAGAGTTTTGCCAGTACACTACCATATTATCTGATTGGAAGGGAACTTTCTTATTGAAAATAGTTTATGCACTATTAAAATTAATTGTTTTTCAGCATTTGGTAAAATTTACTTATTAATCCCTTTTGGTGCTGAGAATTATTTTCCTTTAGAAATTAGTTTCTAGCTTGTTCAAATTCTTTTTCTAATCTGAAGTGACTTAAGTAGACTATGCATTTGCTAATCTGAGAATTTTATATTCTTTGCTAGTATTGTGATAATTTTCTTTATTTCTCTTCCATTTTTGCTATAATTTGGTTTTCCTCTGTCTTTAAAAAAATCAGGTCAGCTAGTTTAACCATTTAATTAATTTTTTCAAACCAGCCCATTTTAAGTTTTATTATTCTTTTGAATTTTCCTAATTTCTTCTTTGTTATTTAAAAGTCGAAGATCTTACATTTATTTTTTGTTCAAGCTTTTAAAAACCATATTTAATTTGCTAATTTGTTCTTTCTCTTTTTCTGGTGATGAATGAAATTATTTAAAATATAAAATTTCCTTTCTCGGCTATTTTAGTTGTCTCCCATAAATTTTGCTTTTTTTAATCTCATTATTGACATTTCCTCTGCTGAAATTTTCTATTGTTCTTATAATTTGTTCTTTGACTCCCTAGTTATTTAGAGTATTTTTAGTTTCCAATTATTTTAGAAATATATGTATTTTATTTTCTTCATTAAATATTTCATAATCACATTTTTAACATTCATTTAAAAAATTTAAGTGCTAAATTCTCCTCCCCTCCTCCTTTACTCTTTGAGAAGACAAGCGACATAATATCAATTTTGCATGTGAAATCATACAAAGTATTTTCATATTAACTATGTGCCAAAGGAAAACACACTTAAAAAGAAAAACCCCAAGAAAAAAATTAAAAGTGAAAAAAGTATGCTTCAATCTGCATTGAGTCCATCAATTCTTTCTTTAGAAGTTGATAGCATTTTTTCATCACAGATCCTTTGGAATTGTCTTAGATTAATGGGTAGATGGGAATAGCTAAATTTTTCACAGTTTATTATATTACTGTTACTGTGTATACAGTGTTTCCCTCTATTTCACTTTGAATCAGTTCATGTAACTCTTTCCAGGTTTTTAAAAAAAAAAATCATTCTGCTCATCATTTCTGATAACACAATAGTATTCCATTACAATCCTATGCCACAGTTTGTTCATCCATTCCCCAATTTATGGGCATCCCTTCAATTTCCAATTCTTTGCCACCCCAAAAAGAGCTGCTTTAAATACTTTGGTACAAACATGCCCATTTCCTTTTTCTTTGATCTCTTCTCCAAAGATTTTTAAATTCTTTCAAAGACCCTTTATAAAATGTAATTTTTATTGCATTATGATCAGAAAATATGTATAATATCTCTATATTTTTATTGATTTCTCTGAGTTCTTGGGAACTCTCCTTGCAGCTGCACATAAATGAGGAAAATGTTATTAATAAACAATCAAGGCTCCCCCTGGCCCTTTAACAGGAGAAAGGAGAAATAATATTCTGTTTTGGATATGGTGGGTTTAAAATGTCTGGGGGACTTGAGGGACTGGATGTGAGGTTTGTGAGTCATCCACGCAGAAACAATAACTATGTGGGAACTGGGGAGGGAGGGAAAGAAAATGAGAGACAGACAGACAGACAGACAGACAGACAGAGACAGAGACAGATAGAGACAAAGACAGAGAAAAGCAAGCCCTACTGATGAGGATTCATGAGTCCTGAACTGGTGTACATTGCCCATACTTTCTCTGGTAAGGCAGAGGACATAATTAATTGTCTGTGGAGGGGCAACTCATGCTACTGATGCCATAGGGCAATGATGGTGAAACTTTTAAGAGATGGAGTGCCGGGTCCTGCCCCTACCCCATCCCCTAGACCAAGTGCCATGCCTGCCCACCCCAGAGACAAAGTACTGTGCTTCTCCCTCCTACTGAGTACTGGGTGTTCCCCCACCATCTTACCCACACAGGGGAGGGAGGAAGTGCTCCCATTGGGCTGCTGGGTGGAGGGCTGGGTGAAGTGAGGAATGTTCGCAGTGAGTATAGAGAAGGGGAAGTGAGTGACCCTAGCCCTCTACTCCCCTTCAGCTCTGCCACCCGTGAGCCACCCACTTTACCCACTGTGTGCTCCCATTGAGCTGCTGGGCAGAGGGGTGGGTAATGTGAAAAAAATAACATCAAACATGATGGAGAGAGGGAAGGGAGCAGCTCCACATGCCTTTCTAGTAATAAACTCTGGGGAGTGGTGGAGGAGCAAGGGTGACTGCATGCCCACAGAGAGTGCTCTGTATGCCATCTTTGGCATTTATACCATAGGTTCACCATCACTGCCATAAGGTCTCTGATGCCTTCTGATGTCATCATACTCTTCCTGCTGATTCATTCCCTGCTGGTCACTAATCTCTGCTGAATGTTACTTCTGGCTAGTCTGTTGTGGCTGCTGTCCAGTAATGCTCTATTTGTCCACTGTTGGGCACTTTGTTAGATTTAAAATGGTTGAAGGCCTTAAACTGTAACAGTTAAAAGAGTGATGTTGTAAACTGCAGTGAGTTAAAATGGTGGAAGATATAAATTGGGATAGATATAAGAGAGGGTGGCTAAATTTGACCGCAGAAAATATGTTTCACTACAGTGTCTTGGTTTTTAAATCAAATATAAGGTGGTTGCCAGGGAAATATTCCCAATTATTCAAATACCCAAGTCAACTGGGTTTTATAGAGATTTTAATTAATACAAATGTGGAATTAAAGAAAAGAGAGAAAGAAAGAAAAAGGAAATAAGTATGAAGGGCCTTAAGCCAACATGGCCTAGACCTGAGTCTTAAGAGAGAGAGATCAGTCAGTCAGTCTTTTAACACTCACCACAAGGTCTGTCTAAGCAAGGATTCTAGTGACACCAGGCCAGCTCCATCTCAGCTGACTTCACCAGAGAGAGTTCCAGCCAGAGTCCTCCTTAAAGAGCCTTCCAGCCAGAGACTGTTCCAAAGGGCCTCTCTCCAGAGCCTCCAGAGGGACAGAGTCCCCTCAGAGGAGCTTCAGCGAGACCTCCTTAGAGATTGTCCTCCAAGAGCTTCCCTTCTCCAGAGCCTCTCTCAAGAGATTCTTCCCAAGTGATCCTCATCAGAGATCCTCCAAAAGGATTAAAAAAAATTTTTTTTAAACCCTTACCTTCCATCTTGGAATCAATACTGTGTATTGGCTCCAAGGCAGAAGAGTGGTAAGGGCTAGGCAATGGGGGTTAAGTGACTTGTCCAGGGTCACACGGCTGGGAAGTGTCTGAGGCCAGATTTGAACCTAGGAGGTCCCGTCTCTAAGGCTGATTCTCAATCCACTGAGCTACCCAAAATCAGATATATACTTGCTTGGGGATAACTCCAAAATTTCATGTTCCATATCATCCCCAGAGCTCAGGCCAAGTTGAGAGGATGAACAAAGAACTTAAAACTATGATTGGCAAATTATGCACTGAGACCCATTTAAAATGGCCTGAAATTCTCCCTCTGGCCCTATTTTATCTTAGAAGCAGGCCTAGAGGAGACTTACATATTTCACCATTTGAGATGCTTTTTTGGACATCCGCCTATACAGGCTAAGCCTTTCTCCCCAGCATATATGTCACTATTAGGGGGAGATATTACTATTGCTTCCTATATACAGGAGTTACAGCACAAACTACGTGAACTTCATGAATCCGGAGCTGCAGTACAAGCTGGACCACTAGACTTTTCTCTGTATGACCTGAATCCAGGAGATAAAGTTATATTAAGAATTTCAAGCGAACTGGAGCAATTCAACCTTCGTGGGAAGGACCATTCCAAATATTATTAACTACTCCAACATCTATAAAGATTGGAGAAAAGGACTCTTGGATTCACTGCTCACATGTGAAGAAAGCATCTTCTGCTGAGACTGATTGACTTTATCCTATCATATGAATTGGAGATAATAATCCATAGACAAATGGATGCTGTTTTTTCGAGAACACATTGAATTACTGGTTTTTTCCCTTATTTTTATTATTTCTTTTCTTTATTTTGATTAGAATATTTGATTTTTTCTCATTTTTGTACTGAAGATACACATAATTAATATTAATATTTTTTTCCTGCAGTAATAGAAGTTAATATATATATATATTCTTGCTATAATATCAGTATATACACAAAAGCTTTAAACTATGGGAACCTGTCATTTATTGATAAAATATTATAGGACTGTGATTAATGTTTGAATCTGATTTCAGAAAATGGGATTAAAAAAAAGGAGCACAGACTTAACCTGAAAAGTGCCAAAAAGAGCACACAGGAAATACTAATATGAGACTCGAGGTTGCGATGCTTGACATATGTTAAGTCATAGGACTTCCTTGTATCTACACTCTTTGTGAAGTACTCATACAAGTACAAAATTTGACTATCATTCTGGCTCCCTATATCCCTGAGAATGACAAAAAGGTCATACCAGGGAATGATGCTTCCCTATCAAAGTAGAATTCTAATTCTTCTCTTCTTATATTATGGCAACTTCCTGTAGTCTTGGCTACAAATGGCTAAATGAAATATTACTGCATTCTGTCCTACAGACTTGTGGGATAGAAATTACTTTATTATATTGGACCTATACAAGGGCCTATTTTGAATTTTTTCCTTATGTTTTTGATTATTTTTCTTTTCTTTTGATAATTGACTCATACACCCCCAGAACATTGCATTCTGAGCTAAACTTGATGTTTCTTAACACCTACTTCAGGGGGGATTGTGTTTTAATTTAAAATCTAAGAATTTTTGAATTTTTTTATTTGAGATTATATTTTTATAAAAATCCAAGAATTTTGATTTTTTTGTTTAAGATTATATTGTTATAAAATTCAAGACTTTGAATTTTGTTCGAGAAAAGATCTTCAAGAAAGAAGCTTGAAACTTTTACATCCAGAAAATGAACTGTTGCAGAAAGATGCTGGAAAACCTACACTTCATCAAGAAGATCAAGAATGAACTTTGGATATGATTGATTGAACTGAACTTTGATTGAACATTTATTGTAAATGTATACATTTATGCCAAAAGGGACTGCCCCTAATTTGGCTTTCTGTCAATGCACCTAGCAAAACATTGGTTTTGCTTTCTTTTCTTTTCTATTTCCTCCCTCACTATTCTAATTCCTCTTAGAGATTTGAATATCGTGTATATCTATAGTTAGAAGTGCATTTAGGATTACAAATTGATTTTGTTGAGTGATCAATGGGGAGACTAGTCTCCCAATGATCATCAGGGGGGGATTGTAAATCTTGAAATTTCTCAGACTTGTGAATGTCTAAAATTTCCACATTGGAACAAATTCCCTACTGGAAACATTCCCCATTTTGATGTGAGAACTTGCCAGGATCAGAAATGGGAGGACCTCTACTCCACCCGTACTTAAGACTGCTTTAGTGGAGAAAACTCCTTGCTAAACAATGAAAGTACTTGGACCCATGCTTATAATAAGGCAAGGAGTTCTTTGAGCCATGCCTGTTTTTTAGAATTGATACAATGGGATGCTAGGTACCTAAAAGGGTCAGGCAAGTTTTCTCTTAATGAGATTAGTCGACTCAGCTGTGTTTTCTCTGGTTCAGATTTACTGAGGGGATTAGTTGACACAGCAGCATTTTCTCTGGTTCAGACTTACTGAGGAGATTAGTCGACTTAGCAGGAATTCAGATGGGCTGACTTTTAGAAAACATCTATGGTGATTGGTAGATGGAAGAACTTAGGGGAGGTGACATAGAAAAAAAAACCCCTATATAAGAAAAGGAATCTCTTGAGCAAAGGGATCTTTGGAGATCCTTAAATCTTTGGAGGCTTGGGAGGCTTGGAGATAGATCCTTGGAGATAGATCCTTTTGGAGAAAGCTCTTATGAGGATTGCTTGGGAAGAATCTCTTGAGAGAGGCTCTGGAGAAGGGAAGCTCTTGGAGGACAATCTCTAAGGAGGTCTCGCTGGAGCTCCTCTGAGGGGACTCTGTCCCTCTGGAGGCTCTGGAGAGAGGCCCTTTGGAACAGTCTCTGGCTGGAAGGCTCTTTAAGGAGGACTCTGGCTGGAACTCTCTCTGGTGAAGTCAGCTGAGATGGAGCTGGCCTGGTGTCCCTAGAATCCTTGCTTAGACAGACCTTGTGGTGAGTGATAAAAGACTAAACTGACTGATCTCTCTCTTAAGACTCAGGTCTAGGCCATATTGGCTTAAGGCCCTTCATACTTATACCTTTTCTCTCTTTCTCTCTTTCTTTGATTACTCATTGTATTATTAATTAAATTCTCTATAAAACCCAGTTGACTTGGGCATATTCATAATTTGGGAATATATTCCCTGGCGATCACCTTATATTTGATTTAAAAACCAAGACACTGTAGTGAAACATATTTTCTGCAGTCAAATTTACTCACCTTCTCTTATATCTATCCCAATTTATATCTTCCACCATTTTAACTCACTACAATTTATGCCATACACTATTTTAATTATAACAGTTTATGGCCTTCCAACTATTTTAAATATTACAGTTTATGGCATCCCAATCTTTTAAATCTCACAACTTCCAGACAGGCACTCCTTTTCTGGTCTTAAAGTTCTAGCAGGCTTGCCAGCTTTTGCTTTCAACTAGAGAGCTCAGCTAAAATACTACCACTTGGCCATGGGAAAAGGAACTGACTGTGTCAGCACTTAGAATAAAGCCAAGGAATGTCTTTACCATGGTTTTTCTTTTTCTTTTTCTTTTTTTTTAAGAGAAGGCAGAATTGCTAACACATTTAATTAGTGGAATAAGGAGAAAACCTTCAAGGGCTTTTCCTTCTCTAAGGAAGGTCTTTCAGTATCTCCCCCTATTGGCTAGAATGGGTCATTCCTCTCCAGAAGGTAATCCATTGTTCCAAGATCCAAGCTTAGGCGTTACCAAGGCAGAAAGTAAGGTTGTTGTTACTGTTTTTTAATGGCAAGGGAGAGATTAGATTTGGGGAACACAATGGTTTTCATTCGAGAAATTTGGGGTTTGAGGTACCAACAGAAGATCTAGGTAGAGATGTCTAAGAAGTAATTGGAGATGGAGCCAGA
>NC_077232.1:39449868-39494868 GCF_027887165.1 Monodelphis domestica | reverse complement strand
CTCCTCTTCTGTAAAAGAAGTGCTCTGTAACCCCCAAATCAGGCCTTATTCCTTTAGCAGGGTCTTGTCTTTACTGGGAATCTGATGGGGTCTTTAGCCTGTGCCAAGGTGATGTAGCCTCTCCTATTTTCTATTTTCTAGAATATTTCCATCCTTCTATTTTCTCACTCTTCTTTATACTTTACATAAATGTTTGGATTGCTGTGACTTTTCTTGTGAAGGTTTTTGACACTCCTTACTGCACCCTATCCAATGCAACCAGGGCAGTTTGGAAATCTCCACTAACCCCATCTGAGGTCTTATTAGAGACCAGGGCATCATGCCAGCCACTCAATACATTCAACTTCTTGGGAATGCACCCATCTCATCTCTAACTTCTAGTCTTACGGAGCTATCTGAGGGTCACTCAGCCAAAAATCAATTCTGTTTTTGAGCTCAGATTTCCTTCACCATGTGGTATCCCTCGTTCAGTCCCCTCTGAGGTCTCAGCATGGCACCAACTTCACCCTGAGTTTCCTTGGTGGAGTACAGACTGGTCCAACCAAGTAAGAAAAGCTTCAAATATCCCTCCAGAAGAAGAGAAGCTTTTTGAAGGCAGACCCCAACTCATTTTTGTCTTTGTATCCCCAGAGTTCTGCAGAGTGCCTTGTACTGAGAAAGACCTTGTTAAATGTTTGCTGATTTGAATTCAATAATACCTTCAATAAGACTGATTGTACCTGTCCCCCAAGATCTAGCAGAGCTAGTTAAGCTGGAGAAATTCACTTCTAGATTGGTTGTAGTGGGTAAATTGGCAATGGCAGCTCAGGAAGAATGACTTCTAAGGCACAGAAGATTTGGGATTTTCCCACAAGTCTTCCAGCTTCTTTGTTCCTTCCCATAAGTTTCCTTGATTTATTTATATCTACGCCTATACAGGTGTCATATAAACTTGGAGAGTCTCCTATCAATGTATGCATATATCATATATGCCCAGGTGTCTATGTAAAGATGTCATATTATTTCTAGATCTATGTGTAAACATAATAAATACATATATATGCTCATGTCTATATATTTACGTGTGGATACATATGCATGTATTCTATAATGTACACAAGATATAAAATATATAACATAATATTTAATATATTTAATATATTATATTTAATATATATTAATATATGTTCATGTATATGTGTTATATATTTATATGTGTACACACATAAAATATCATGTGCAGTAGGACCTTGTCTTATGTGATTAACATGTTCTAAGACTCTTGGCTCAAGTTTAAAATAGCATATAATAGAGAATCCCATCATTCAACAAGTATGTTCTCTATGAACATACCCTGGCATGCCACCGTCTTTCCTAGGCTTATCAAAGCCACCGCGGTCTTTCACCTTGGGGCGACTACCATCAACCAAGTAGTTCCAGTGCAACAAAGAGCTCTGGAGGGCATGACCTGCCACCAGCAAGAACCCAGGACAAAGACCAATGGGGGGACCCAACACCTACCATAAAACGATGCAACATCTCACAGGAATGCCTCTCTAGGGAATGAAGGAGTGTGTTTGGGGGCCGCTAGGTGGCTTATTGGACAGAGAGTCATGCCTAAAGGCTAGAGGTTCTGGGTTCAAATTTGACCTCAGATACTTCCTACCTCGCTGGGCAAGCCACTTGACCCCCTTCCATTGTGTAGCCCTTACTGCTCTTCTGCCTTGGAACCAATACACTATATTGATTCCAAGATGGAAGGGAAGGGTTCAAAACAAAACAAAACAAAACAAAACTAAACTAAACTAATGTGACAGAGTGAACTGCAGGGCAGACTCCACATAGTTAGGAAAATGGCCTCAATTTAGCATATAATTAAAATGTTTTATTGTATGTATTTTTCTGCCTTTACTTTTTTGGATCTTCAATTTTATATAACTGAGTTTGTGTGTATTAAGTTTGTGGAAAACAGGGTCCCACTGTATGTGTCTACATATGTATGCATAACATGGTGTTTATATATATGTCCTAGTGTATCTGAACAAAGGAAGGTATGTATCTGTTTGTATAGTTATATATAGAACTTCACATCCTTCTCTATGCCATGCTGCTTGCCCTCCAGCCCTTAACTCCAGTCCGAACCAAAAGTCACTCCTGGAACCTTGGGTTCCAAACTGATGAGTGCTCTCCTTATTTTGTCTAGATCCTTCTTCTTGGCCATCTTTGTATCAAAGTACCTGCCTGCCCTGCACTAACCAAATCAAAACTCTATCATTCATGTAAAATCATGAATGTCCTTTGCCTTTTCTGAATCTCTTGGACATCTCTAGGTATTATTCTCCTATATCTAGGTCTTTATTAGTATGTAAGACCGTTTAGAATTTAAATCCAATTAGTTTTTGAGTTATTTTTTATGCATAATTATTTGTTATAAGTATAAATAATTATTTTTTAATATGGAAGGTAGGGAGTATCTTGCTTATTTCTCTTTGTATCCCCAGTACCTAGCAGAGTGCCTAGTATAGAGTAAGAACTTAATAAATGCATTTTAATTAAGTCATTCATTCATCTCATTTCCCTGAAAAGAATGTAAGCACACTGAGGGTAAGGTCTATTTCATTTTTGTCTCTTCATCCATAGCATATTTTCTGGCAGAGACCAGACACTCAGTCAGTTCTTGTAGATTGTCTTTGATACCTACACTGAAGAAATCAGATTCTTGGATGACAGCATTGTGACACCAGAGCAAGAGACCCAGTCAGGAGCTGGTGTTTACTAGCATGGTGACCTTGGGCAAGTCATTTAGAGGCAGCTGGGTGAGGCAGTAGAGAGAACATTGGACTTGAAGTCAGAAAGACTGAATTCAAATCCACCCTCTGAAACGTAATATCTGTGTGATTCTGGTCCAGTTACTTAATTTCTGTCTGCCTCAGTTTCCTCATCTGTAAAATAGGGATGATAATAAAAACACTTACCTCTCAGGGTTGTTCTGAGGATTTAATAACACTTTTTGCTTTACAAACTTTAATACACACTAGTTGTTATTATCATCATATAACCTTACTAGACCTCAATTTCCTTTTCTGTAATTTAGGGATGATACCTACAGTTGTTAACAAGCAGGTTGGAGTAAGGCTCAGATTAATTAGATGATATATGTAAAATGTTTTCCAAATTTTAATACAGCATAGAGATGGTGGTAATTTGGAACAATGGAAACAAGTACCTGGGTTCAAACCCTACCTGTATTCTGTGAAATTGGGGGTGGGTGACTCTATGACCCATGAGCTCCCTCCCAGCTCTAGTTCTATGTTGTCATAGCTCTTATTATTTTTTCTTATCATGTTTTAATTATTTTTAATAAGTTACATGTTGGCAAAATTTCCAGTAATTGTTTTCTGATATTTTGTGACTCATGCCCTCTGCCTCCCTCTCTCACTCTTGCCCAATCCCCAAGATGGCAGGTCATAGGATACAGGTTGTACATATGCTATCATACAATACGTATTTCCCTGTTCATCATGTGAAACAAAACATGTGCTGCTTCCACTAGATAAAACATTCATAGAGGTAATAAAGTGAAAAATGGTGAGCTTCAATCTTCATTTGACTCCATCAGTTCCTTCTGTGCTTGTGGATAGCCTTTTTGATCATGAAGTCCATTGGAGTTGGCCTGGATCCTTGCATTGCTGATATTAGCTATTGATAATTATACGTTTGTAATGTTGTTTCTGTGTACCAAGAAATCTAAGTAGCCCTCTTAGAAATGAAGTTTTGGATCGAATCACCTGCCAGGAAAGGGAAGGAAGGGAGAGAGATAAGTTTGATTGTATAACTTAGGAAAACACGGGTGGAAATTTATTATATGTAATTGGTGAAAAATAAAATAAAAATAAATTTTCATTAAAAAAAGAAGGGGACAGCCGTGTAGCTCAGTGGATCTAAAAATAAAATAAAAATAAAAATGAATTTTCATTAAAAAAAAGAAGGGGCAGCTGGGTAGCTCAATGGATCTAAAAAATAAACTAAAAATAAAAATAAATTTTCATTAAAAAAAGAAGGGGACAGACGTGTAGCTCAGTGGATCTAAAAATAAAATAAAAATAAAAATAAAAATGAATTTTCATTAAAAAAAAGAAGGGGCAGCTGGGTAGCTCAATGGATCTAAAAAATAAAATAAAAATAAAAATAAATTTTCATTAAAAAAAGAAGGGGGCAGCTGGGTAGCTCAATGGATTGACAGTCAGACCTAGAGATGAGAAGTTCTAGGTTCCAATCTGGCCTCAGATACTTCCCAGCTGTGTGACCCTGAGCAAGTCACTTAATCCCTACTCTCTTCTGCCTTGGAACCAATACCCAGTATTGATTCTATGATGGAAGGCAAGGGTTTAAAAAAATTGAAAAAAGAAATGAAGTTTTGGTACATAAGCTGTCTATAAATTGGGAACTGTCTGTATTGGGGATTTATTGTAAGCCTTATATAAAGTAAGAAGGACCCTGGCTTAGTACACAGGGGGATTACAGATCTCTACAAATAGCAGTCCAGCCTTTATCTTTGTCTTCTATATAAAATTTGCTCCAAGACCACAAAGTCTTTTCTTTTGCTGGTCTGGCACTACAGCTAATACCTTGCAGGGGTTTTAAAACTAAAAGAATTTAAAACCCCAAATTGACTTTTCAGCACTCCTGAAAAAGGCTGGAGAGCTTTGATTGGTGGGTATGCTGGAGCCAACTTGGGCATTCCTCTCTGAGGGGAATCTTGCATTATGATGTTCCGTATTTACTTCCTTCCAGCAACAGCACTCCAGAGTCCTGGCCAACTGCCCACACTTACCGTCATTGCCTGATGGGGACTTATTTCTGAGCTTTGGTTTCCTCATCTACCAAATGAGAATAATAATACTTGTATTACTTGCCAGACAAGTTTTTGATTGGTTCAACCAAACTCAATTTAATTCAACAAACATTTATTAAACAATTATTATGTGCTGAGCACTTGGTACTAAGGATACGAAGATAAAATTAAAGCAGCCCCTCCCCTCAAGGAGCTTACAGTCTAGAGCAGGGAGGGTAACAGAACACGTACAAAGAGAAATATCAATCAACCAATCAGCCAATTAGCATTGAGTAGTGTCATGATTAAAATTTCTGAGACTGGATTCTGGGTTAGAAAAATCCATTTATTGATTAGGATAGCAAGAACCAATAAATTAATTGGTCCACGATACCTCTTGGTGACCAAAGACGAATTCATTCAGCTTCTTGAGTCATTTAAATACAATTTTTGAAGGTGGTTATTTGGTCCTTCCCCAGACAACCTAATGTGTGCCTCCCTGATCTCTTCATGATGGTTGGTAGAGTCTGATGATGCTCATGCCTGATCACAGGATTCCTTGCTGATCTAGATCTGGTTAAGAATGATTTTCAACTATTCATCCTAATGGAAGAATCAAGGACATGGACATGTTGCACCCCTCCACTCTACCCCAGATCCAGACATATTTGGCCCAAACTAATTTTTATTTACTAGACGATGGAATTTACATTTTCAATCTTAGTTTTCCCAAATTTAGAAGCTGCTCTGGGGTAGGAAATAAAGTGCGTTCCTGGAATTCTCAGAACAAAGGAATGAGGAAAAGATTTTGAAAAATGCAATGTGATAGAACAGTATTAGAAATCAAATAATACAATCAGAGCATTTAGAAATAAAAGAGTACAGTATTAAGAATAAAACTTTTCAAATCTGGCTTCATATACATTCTAGCTGTGGGACTCTGGACGAGTCACTTAACGCAGTATTGATTCTAAGATGGAAGGTAAGACTAAATCTTCAGGGCAGCTCGGTAGATAGAACTTCTGGCCCGGAGAGGCAAGATCCTAGGTTCAAATCTGGTCTCAGACACTCCTCATTGCATGACCGAGGGCAAGTCACTTAGCTCCAATTACCTAGCCCTTACCACTTTTCTGCCTTGGAACTGAACTTAGCTAAGAAAGAAGGTAAGGGATTTTTTTGGTCTTTGTTTTTATTTTTATTTTTTAAAAAACCTTTACCTTCCGTCTTGGAGTCAATACTGTGTATTGGTTCCAAGGCAGAAGAGTGGTAAGGGCTAGGCAATGGGGGTTAAGTGACTTGCCCAGGGCCACCCAGCTGGGAAGTGTCTGAGGCCAGATTTGAACCTAGGACCTCCTGTCTCTAGGCCTGACTTTCAATCCACTGAGCCACCCAGCTGCCCCCTGGACTTTGTTTTTAAAGAATAAATCTTCTCAGCGGGTTCTTATGCTAGGAGTAAAGGTTGAAAAATACTCTTTCTGCTCTCAAAGAACTTATATATGAATGGTGGGAATGACATGTAAGTATTAGGTAAATTATTAAATTAATTTAATTATTGTAAGTAATGTAATAGGTAAATTATTAAATAGGTAAAAATTAAATTAAAATAAGAATTTATTTTTTAAATATTTTAAAAATTAAATTAAAAATAAAAAAATAAAGTTTTTAAATAAAGAAAAATCAATAGAAGAGGAAGTCTTAAGTGTAGGAACACAGAATTTTCATTGTTTTCATAATATTCATTAATAATTTCATTAACATAAAATAGGTAATTTATTAAAGTTTTAGAAATAGGTAAATTCAAGATACCTAAAGATTATTTGAATGATAACAATGAAGATGGAAGTATTACAAAAGTAGATACATAATATATACAAAGTAAACACAAAGTTTTTAACTTTGTAAATAGGGTAACTATCTGGGTATTGCTATAGGAATACAGAGAAAAGGTTGATGACTTCATCCGACCCATCCAGTATGACCAAGTAAGATTCCAGAGTCATTTGAATAGTCCTGGCCTAGTTGCTACTGAGAGGGAAATGGAATCAATCAAAAATTCAGGTTTAACCAGAGGGAGTTTTGCTGTTGCTGGTTTGGCGTGGCTGTGGTTCTGACTCTCAAAAGAAGCCCAGAGAGTCATTAGATCTGGACCTGCAAGGGACCTCAGAGGCAGTTTAGTCCAACCCCCTATATTTTCAGATAAAAGACTGAAAGAGAAGTGACTTGTCTAAGGCCTATAGTACATACCTAAAAGGTATCAGAGGTGGGATTTGTACTCAGGTTCTTTAACTATGTAACCATTAATATTCTCCTGTACCTTAATAGCCTTTGAGCTGATAGGCTGACTCACAAAAGAGCTGTAAGTACTTACCTATGTGAAAAAAGTCACTTAGTAACTGCTGTTTGATAAAGCAGCCAGGAAGAAGCAAATGGCAACTTCAAAGAGAGAAAAATATTTAAATTGTGACAAAAGCCTAGGAGATATGCTATCCGGGCTATGAGTGTTCCCCCTTTCATTGCTGTCAGGTGAATTTATGGAAGATTGTACTGGCAGTTCATAGTAAGATTTTCTTTGTTATTTACCTCTTTATTCTCTTTATTTAGATATCTTTGCTTTGAGTTAGTGTGTGCTCTGATTTGGCCTAGAAAAAGAGGAACATCAGATGGAGACTTCTGAAATATGCTTTTTGAAAACACACTGTCTCAAAAGGCACCTTGAACCTGAGTGTAGTTTTTGTTTTTAGAGGCTCACATTGACAAGAGTTCTGGCTCCTTCTGCAATTTCTTATCATTCACTTTTGTATTTTAGTTTTATTTATTCCATGAAATTATGTTACTTGAAGGCTAAAATCATATCATATATGTTCTTAGACATTCCACATAAAGGGCTGGATTCAAAGCCAGCACTCATTTCTTGTTCTTTGGTTGAACTGCCTGATCAAGGATGGAACAAGGTGTCCTTTGTAAACTTTAGTTGCAGAGAATTCTTCTGACTGACTCCCAGAATGTCAGAATAACCAAATCAAGAGACAAATAATGACTGATCTTTCCTAGTTCCCAGAAACTAAACCCTTGTCTGAGGAATGCCTCTAAGAGGACAATCAAATCTAAAGAACAAGAACCTTTGACCAAGTTTCTTGCTGGTTTCTGTTAACTCATAACCAAGTTGTTTCACTCCCCAACAAAAGACTATTTAACTTAACTCCACTTTCTCTGTTTCTCTTTCTAGACTCCTCAGACCTTAGTGCTGTAGCAAACCCAGATTGTAATGTTTTGACCATGATTAAAGACCCTTATAACTACTTGGTTACCTTTTGCTGGTTTTTTCAGGTTGACACTTTCTTGATGATCTATATGGCCTTTTATGCTTTCTATTTCCCCCCTCCTGCATTTTTATTGTCATGTAAAACATACTTCAATTTTGGACATTGTTGTAAGAGTAAACTCATATATAACCAAAAGTCCCAAAATACAACCATAAATACACTGATGTGAAAGATGACTCCAACATTGCTTCCTTTGGAGGTGGAGAGCTTTTACCAGTCATAAGACTTTCAGGATTGTCCCAGATCATTGCATTGTTGATAGTAGCCAAGTTTTCACAGATAATCATTGTCCAATATTGCTGTTATTGTGTACAATGTCCTCTTAGTTCATCTATACTTCCTAGTTTTAAGTGGATGATGGGCATAGAGTAGGTCAGAGTAGAAAGAAAAGGGTGGGGGAGAGTAGGAGTTTGAGGGGGAAGAGAAGAGGAACTTCTTCCAAGTAAGTACCAAGACTTCAGGGTTCCTTGGTTTTATATCCTAATAAAATCATTGCTTGGTTTTGGTAAGGAAATGACTGGTTGGTCTACTGTTTTCTACCATCCATTTCTATCCATCCATCAGGTGTAGATGGCAACTGAAAGGGAAGAAGCGTGACTTGACAGTGTGACTTAGAATCACCAGAGATCTGGGACCTACTCCCTCTTTCCAGTCCCAGATTTCAATACCATGCCTCATCATCAGTCTCCTCTTAGAGGACTCATCAGTCTCTGCATCTTTCTCACCGTGAAACATCTTTCTTACTAGTGAGGTCAATTAGTATTATACTCTATTATTTAATAACCAATATCACTATGGGATTTATCTTTTTCTTATTTTGTCAGATTCTACTTTTGAAGGGCAGGCAGTTTCTGAGGGGCTTAATAAAGCAGTGTAATCACTCCTAGCCCAGCATGGCATCTGCTCATTAACCAGTTTGGGCTTGGTCCCTTTCAAGTAGGACTCTCCCTAGAATGTAAGCTCCTTGAGGGCAGGGACTCTCAGCATTTAATCACATCCCCATATTTTGAAGAAAGTGAGTGCTTAAATGCTTGCCATCTTGTCTCTTTTGCTACTTAACTAGATGTTTCAGCCTGGACAGATCATTTAACCAATCTGGGCTTCAGTGGTAAAATGAAGGGTTTGGATAAGATGATCATTAAGGCCCCTCTCAATTGTATTGGGAGAGAAATCTTACCTGTGGATTTTGTACGTCATACCATCTGTTGAACAGTCTTGAATTTCCTTTTCTCAGCCAGCTGATGTGTTAGAAGGGAAATGTGACTTATAACTTATTGAGGTCATAGAATTTAGAGCAGGATGGGAGCCAAGAGCTCTAGCTTGATTCATTCCCTGTACAGATGAAAATGAAGCCTAGATAATGACATTCTTCCCCTCTCACCACCTCCCAATGCCCTGGGTCCCGAACTCCTTATGATGTCTTTAACAAAGAGGCTTGATAATTCTGGATTTACCAGGAATCTCCTTGAATCTCCCAGGAAGCTCCTGGCTTCTATGTTCAGGCATTTTTCTCTTAAAATCTCAGGGAATAGACTAAAACAAGATGCTGAGGAGTCTCTTGAAATTTTGCTCTGTGAGATGAGTCCTTGTTTGCCAACTTCTCTCTGTCCCCTGCTGTTTGCATCCCATCCCTGCTGGATTCACAGAGAATGTGGTATAGTGAGAGGAACATTTGACATCAATATTATTTTGGGTGTATTTAGTTAGTGGATACAGTACTGGGTGTGGAGTAAGGAGGATCTGATTTTGAATCCAACTTCAGATACTAGCTGGGTGACCTTAGGTGAGTCACTTAACTTCCTTGTGTTTCCTCATGTTCCTCATGCATAAAAATAGGAAAAATAATAGAACTTATCTCCCAGGTTGGTTGTTGAATAGAAAATGAGATAATGGTCGTAAAGGGCTTTTCGAACTTTCACACACTTATGTAATTGTTACCAATTGTTATTAGTCCTTATTTATCTGCTTATCTGTTATATCCATCCCAAATGGAATATAAGCTCTTTGAGGACAGTTTCATTTTTGTCATTGAATCACTAGTGGCTTTTTGTAGAATTTAATTGAATTGATTTTAGTTCCAGTTATGTTACCACCTGCATGATCATAACCTCTCTTATTCTCAATTTGTTTCACATATAAAATGATGGAGTTGGCCTGGATAGTTTCTTAGACATAGATTCTTCACCTTTTTGTGTCATTGACTTCTTTGGCAGCTTAGTGAGGCCTATGGTCCCCAGTGTTTTAGGTGAATAGAGGAAATTACATTTCAGTTATATGCTAGTAAATATAAAGATATGATTTCTTTTTTGTCCAACTTCATGGACCCCCTGCAATCTATATCCAGATCTCTTGGGGTTGGGATTGTGGGCTCCTGGTTATGAATCCCTGATTTAAAGGCTTATTTTAACCATGATACTCTATGTTTTGGGTTCTAAGGTCCCTTCCAGTGGTAATAGTCCATATTCCATGTCCTAAGGTCCCTCCAGTGGTAATATTCCATGTTATATGTTCTAAGGTTTCTTCCATTTTTCCATATTCTATGTCCTAAGGTCCCTTCTACTAGTAATGTTTCATGTTCTATATTCTTAGGTATCTTTCATTTATTCCATGTTCTTTGTTCTTCTAGTGGCAATATTCCATGTTCCATGTCCTAAGGTCCCATCCAGTGGTAATATTCCATGTTCTGTGTTCTAAGGTATCTTCATTTATTCCATGTTCTATGTTCTAAGGTCCCTTCTGTGATATGGAAATCACTTTAAAAGACTGATATATATTAATTTAAGGTTGCCAAGGAATTCAGCTATGCAATTCCTAAATGAAAACTCAAGTCAGCAGTCAACCTTTTTATGGTGTTTAATTACAAACAGGAGGAAGAAAAGTATTAGAGGGAAAGAGAGAGAGGGGGAAAAGGGAGAGAAGGAAATAGGACTTAAATACCCACTCTGCTTAAGCTGAGCCAAAGGCCCAAGGCCCTGGATAGCCGAGGCAAAGAAAAGAGATCAGTCCCTATCACTCATGTGACCAAAATAGAGAACAGTCTGTGGGCTCCTCCACTCCAAGCACCAGGCTCCAACCACCTCCCTTTCCTCCACACAGGAAGTCCCCAGACTCCCCAGCTGTCCTCTACCTCACTTCCTGTGTCTCCCCTGTGCCAATGGTGGCTCTAGCTTAACCCAGGACCGCCCAGAGGTCTGTCCCTTTTGCACATGTCTGTTGAAGGCCATATTCTCAAATAATTAAATCTTGAGCTTTGCTGCAGCCCTTCCTAAATCCTGTTACCCTGAGTAGGGTGGAGATTATAGTTCCCAAGACCTGATTCTGTCATTCCAAGTATCTCTATTGTTATTGATCAGGAAATAGCCAAATCCCATCCTCTAAAGAATGGTTTGAATAAGGTTGAGTAGTTTTGATATTCACACTTCTAGTGGTAATATTACATGTTCTGTGTCCTAAGGTCCCTTCTAGTAGTAATATTCCATGTTCTATATTCTAAGGTATCTTCCATTTTTCCATATTCTATGTTCTAATGTCCCTTCTACTAGTAATATTCCATGTTCTATATTCTTAGGTATCTTTCATTTATTCCATGTTCTATGTTCTAAGATCCCTTCTAGGGGTACTATTCCATGTTCCATGTCCTAAGTTCCCTCCAGTGGTAATATTCCATGTTCTGTGTTCTAAGGTATCTTCATTTATTCTATGTTCTATGTTCTAAGGTTCCTTCTAGTGGTAATATTCCATGTTCCATGTCCTAAGTTCCCTCCAGGGGTAATATTCCATGTTCTGTGTTCTAAGGTATCTTCATTTATTCCATGTTCTATGTTCTAAGGTTCCTTATAGTGGTAATATTCCATGTTCCATGTCCTAAGTTCCCTCCAGTGGTAATATTACATGTTCTATGTTCTAAGGTATCTTCATTTATTCCATGTTCCATGTCCTAAGGTCCCTTCTAGTAGTAATATTCCATGTTCTATATTCTAAGGTATCTTCCATTTATTCTATGTTCTGTGTTCTATGATCCCTTCTAGTAGTAATATTCCATGTTCTATATTCTAAGGTATCTTCCATTTATTCTATGTTCTGTGTTCTATGATCCTTTCTAGTGGTTATATTCCATGTTTCATGTTCTAAGGCCCCTTTAGTAATATTTTTATATTTTACATTCTAATGTCTCTTCCAATTATAATATTTCATATTCTAAGGTTTATGTTATGATATTCCATTTTTTAATGTTCTAAGGTGGTCCCTTTGAGTGGTGATATTCTATGTTCCATGTTCTAGTGGTGATACTTCATATTTATGCTCTAAGGTCCCTTCCATCTTTATAATTTCATGTTAAATGTTCATAAAATAGAGTCCTAGATTCTGACCTGGAGGGGACCTTAGATGCCACCTATTCCAGTCCCTTCATTTTATAGATTGTAGGGCTCAGAGAATTTGTCTAAGGTCACATGTATAGTAAATAAAAATGTTAGGATTTAAATCTGAGGCCTCTTGACTCCAAATCATGCACTATTTTCACTGTACTTCACTGTTTAGACCCCCTTCTATAGTGGTCTTTAGAATGTTAGACTCTTAGATCTGACATTCTATGTTCTATAAGACCCCTTCTAGCTCTGACATTTTATTCTCTGTGTTATTACTTCCCTTTCAACCTTGATGTTCTGTATTCTATATTTTGAGATTCCTCACAGATCTAACATTTTATAATCCATGTTCTAAGATTGCATTTAACTTTACCATTCTATGTTTTTACTATGTATTGACAGGGAATAATTTACCTCTAAGATGTTATAAAATATGGATTTCTTGCTTATACTATGATTATTAATTGCTCATCCAAACCATATTTACATGTAACAATGTCTTCCCACTACAAAATTTCTCCCTGAAAAGGTAAACTTATTTGTATGTCCTTGAGTAAATTCCTTTTAGGTCTTACTTTCCTTATCTTGAACCATAGGAATTAGGACTAGAAGTTAGATTATAGATTGGTTTTCCAACCCCTTCCTTCATAGATGAGGAAATTTAAGGCCCAAAGAGGTTGAATGGTTTGTCCAAAGTCGTATAGATGGAAAATAACAGAGTCAGGATTTGAACCAGAGCTTCTGATGCTTAATATAGTGCTTTTTAATTTTTGTTATGATACCTTCCTTATTAGAATTGCTACCAAGTATCAGTTCCAAGGCAGAAGAATGGGAAGGGCTGGACAACTGGGGTTAAGTGACTTGCCCATGGTCACACAACTAGGATGTATATAAGGTTAGATTTGAATCCAGGTTCTGTTATAAATAGAAATTGATCTGGAGGCTTATTACTGTATTTATAAACATTTATTAGTAAAGAGAGAGAAATAGAGGAGGGTTTTCAGTCTTTCTAACCTTAGGGAAAGATCCATTCCACCATTTCAGCTGGATGGCCAAGGCCAAGGCTTGCCAGAGATGGTCAGGTCAGATAAAGAGTAGAGAACCAGGCCAGGGAGCCAGTTGTTCTGGAGGAAAAGTCCCATGATCACCCTTTAAACTCCCTAGTCCATCCTTCTGTGGTGACATTAATCTCATTCTGGCAACTTGATGCTAGATGCTTATGTTGACATCTGACATATGACTCTGTGACACCTATGCTCCAATGCTGGGGTACTTGGGATCAAATCTGGAATGGAGGTCCCCGAGATATTTTACTTCACATAGTTGTCTCATCTCTGGGTCTAGCTCTCTATCCACTGAGGCACTTAGCTGCCTCTCTCTTTAATTTTTAATGTTTGTAGTAGAACTGAATGGGATTGATTTTTGTTCCAGCTCCACTACACCTATGTGGTCACACTTCATGGGCTCATATGTGCCAAATAAGAGGGTCAGATTCGACACTCTTTGGGATTTAAACAGTCCTTGCTTGCATGCTGCTTAAATTAATTTGGATCCTTTCCATCTATTACATGCTATGCTACACTTTATAAAAAATCTAGTTCATTACCTTGATGCACAAAAGGATCCAAATATTTACATTATGTAGACAAATATCCATGTAATAGATTGAATTTTTACTTTTTTATACACATCAAGCATTACATAGTGGACTAGTTCTATGAGATAGAGAGACAGAGAAGAGGGAGAGAGAGAAGAGAGAGAGAAAGAAAGAGAAAAAGATCAGAGACACACACACACACACACACACAGAGAGAGAGAGAGAGAGAGAGAGAGAGAGAGAGAGAGAGAGAGAGAGAGAGAAGGGAACAAAGAGGGAAGAAAGATTGCTAGATAGCATGATAGATGATAGAGCATTCATTATATACTAGCATCGTTCAAAGAGCATGGAATATAAGTAAACAAGAGTTCTTGCCCTATAATAATGATTACATTCTAAAATGAAGGAAAGACATCATATAAAGGGGAACAGAAAAACTGGAGGAAAAGAGGGATAATGAAAGTATGGTGAACTTCCCAAATAAAGAGAACTCCTCCTCATGGAATGGAGAAGATGGTGGCACCATAGAAAAAGGACTTCCCTTCAAATCTAGGCTGTACTACTTAATACTTGTGAGGCAGATAGGTAGTGCAATGCATCTGGGTTTGGAATCAGGAAGACTCATCTTTGTGAGAATAAATCTAGCCCCAAGATAATTACTAGCTCTGTGACTCTGGGCAAGTCACTTAACTCTGATTTTCTGTTCCCTTATCTGTAAAATGGGCTAGAGAAGGAAATGGCAAACCACTCTGGTAAAATCCCAAATGGGGTCAAGAAGAGTCAGATGTGAATGATATGACTGAACAATAAGAATTTACTCCCTGTGGGACTTCGAATAAATCAGATGAGTCTCAGATGCTTTCTTTGTAAAACTGGAAGGGATTGGACACTAAAGTCCCCTCTTGCTCTAAATCTATGACCCTATAAACATTTTCTATTCTTCCTTCCCCTATCAAAATATTCTCATAGCCATATATAGCAGGCAGTTTGGATATTGTTATCTTTTTATCTCTCAGCTTTTTCTGGGCTTGGTTCTGCACACTGCTAAGTTAACTCATCCACAAAATGGGCAAGTTGAGCTCACTTAACCCTTGAAGTTCTGTGACCTCTTTTCTTCTCAGTCCCTCAATCCCTGAAGGATTCTTCTGCCATAATTTCTTCTCCAAGGTCAGCTCTCTTCTTCTTAAGACAGGCAGGGCCTTTCCTTGTTCAGATCTCTTTTCTTATATTCCCAAGGTATTCCTCTGGCAAATCAGAATCCAGATAAAAATGTTAGAGGGATTTTCAATGCCTTAATAACTCCATTTGCTCACTTCTGAAATAACAATCAAAATATTTAACCTCACAGGATTGTTTTCTTCTTCTTTTTGGCATCAATTCTTTTAAAATTTTATTTCTAAAAATAATATTGGCATTGTTTTAATTTTATTTCTTAAATTCGCATTTAAAATGTAAATTAAACTTAAAATTTCTGTTGCTATCTTTTATTTTTTCTTCCCTCCTCTCCTATCCACTAAGCCATACTTTCAGGGTTGTTTTAAAAGCTAAATAGGATCACAAATGCAAAAGCACTTTTGAGAAGCATAAAAACATTATACAAAGGTACTGGATTATCATCATTACTGCATTACTTTTACTCAAGGTTTTTAAGATGTGACAATTTGTTTTTTCCCCTTTTTTTGAGGAATGCTATTAATTCTCATTTAGGGTTGTTTTTAGTCTAGAGAACTGGCTCTAGACTGTTGGGGTGGGGTTGTGGGGGGGATGGTGTGTCATGACAACTATTTTGAAGTATTTCATGGGCTGTCTGTCTCAAGAGGAAGAACGATTAGGTTTGTTCTGCTTGGCTCTAGAGGAGAGAATAAGAAGCAATGTGTGGAAGGTGCCAGAGAGGCAGACTTTTGCTCCATGCAAAGAAAAACTTTGAGCTAGCTAAGAGATAGAGCTTGGATGCCTTCAAGCAGAGGGTTGATTGTGATATGTGGCAGAGGAGACTCTTGCTAAAGTAGAGGCTGGTCAACTTGGTTACTGAAGTCCCTTCTGATGCTAAGAGTCTTTAAATTTCTCTGTAGCGTTATAACCGAGGCTAAGCATGGTTATACCCAGCTTTGGGGCAGGGAGGTGGGGCAGTGGATAGAGAATTGAGCTTGGAGTCAGGGGGACTCATCTTCCTGAGTTCAAATCCAGCTTCAGACACTTACTAGTGCTATGACCCTGGGCAAGTCCCTTCAGCCTGTTTACCTCAGTTTCCTCATCTGTCAAAGGAATTGGAGAAGGAAATGGTAAACTCCTCTAGTATCTTCGCCAAGAAAACTCCAAGTGGGGCCATGAAGAACTAGACTCGACTGAACAACTGAATTCGTTTTTAGGGATAGCTAGATGGCACAGTGCATAGAGAACTAGGCTTGGAATCAGGAAGACTCATTTTTCTGAGTTCAAATGTGGCCTCAGACACTTCCTAGCTCTGTGACTCTGGGCAAGTCATTTAACGTTGTTTGCTTCTGTTTCCTCATCCGTCAAATGAGTTGGAGAAAGAAATGGCAAAACCCTCTAGTACTTCTGCCAAGAAAACCCCAGATGAGACTCAGCGAATGACAACAGCAACAATAATATTTAGCATGCTGACTGGGAAGCCATGTTATTTCCAGGCCAGATGAGGAGTTAAATGTATGGATCAGTTTCTTTGTGAACATGTTTACTTCATGGCTTACTCCCTGTTCTCTTCCATTCAGCTTTCAAACGTCCTCCTCCTCCCTCAATTAGGCTTTCCCTTGCTCACTAAAATACAACAAGGATTATAGATTAAGATCTAGAAGTGGCCTTGGATGTTATTCAGCTTCCCTCTCAATATTTTACAGAAGAGGATCTGAGCTCTGGACAGGTGAGATACCTGACCTGGGGCTATATACAGAATCCAGTGACCAGGACTGAAATTCCAGAGCTCTGATTCCGCCCCACCAAGCTGCAAGTTTCCCTTCTGCTCCCCTCTCTCCAACAGTAAGACCTATGTAAAAAAGCAGAAAGGTTTTTGGGGTGGGCAGATGGGCAAGTTTTTGTCATTCAGTCTTTTTCAGTTGTATCTGACTCTTCTTGACCCCATGTAGTGTTTTCTTGGCAGAGATACCGGAGAGGTTGCCATTTTCTTCTCCAGCTCATTTTGCATATGATTAAACTGAGGCAAAAGGGGTTAAGTGACTTGTCTAGGGTAATCCAGCTAGTACCTATCCAAGGCCAGATTTGAATTTGGGGAAGATGAGTCTTCTTGGCTCTAGGTCTAGAACTCTATTCACTGTGCCACCTATCTGTACCATGGATCTGAATACTCAATTCCTCTTTTCTTCCTTGTTTTTGGATTGTAGAGTGTTTCTGTGTTGTGGTTGTTGTTGCTTTTTGTTCCTCATTTTCAAAGAGCACCAATGACATCATGAGGGTGATATTGTGAACTGCCAGTGAATTAGATTTAAGGGAGGCAGAGTTGCATAAAGTCATCAGCCTTACTCTCTTTTCCAGAGTCACTGAAATCTTGGCAGACCAGGCAGCATAAAAGTCAGGACAAGTGGCAATGGCTGAGGATATACTGGAGACCCCTTAACTCACCAATAGGTTTGTGGCCCATCAGTCATCCTCAATGTGGTTTAAGATAGTTTACCAGATGTAGCCGCTGCATAGGCTATAGCTTCAGGTGAAGGTTGGGTGCCAGATGAGCAGCCCAGAAAAGGGCTCAACAAGCCCTCGCACCAAAGGTGCTAGTCCTCCTTGGACACCCACACAACAGCATCTGGTAAGTAGTACCCTACTATAGGATCATAGAGTTGAAAGGCTCTTTAGAGATCATTGAGTCCAAACATTTTACAAATGAGGAAATTGAGGCCAGAAGACATGAAGTGCCTGTAGCTCCCCATGAGCAATCTCCTCTATCAGTGTAGAATGGTACCTTCTCTGAAGTATAAAATTTTAAAGAATTGCCCAGGGCCCCTAGAGGTTAAGTCATTTGCCCAAGGTCTCACAAACTGTTTGTGTTGCAGGTAGGACTTGACCCCTGGCTCCAAGGCCAGCTCTGTGTCCATTCTACCAGAATATATATTTGTCTCAGAATATATAGTTAGAAAAGTGGCAGATCCAGTGTCCAAATCAAGTGATTTCCCCTTCCCCCTTTCAATAGTTTGTGGGATTTCATGATGGGTGCCTTGATAGTAATGAGGAAGCTAAGAAGAGGAGTATGTTTGGATAGAAAGATGATCAGAAGCAGTTTTGTTTCTGAAAATGTTATTTCTGGCATACTTATGGGACACAAGTTTGAATCCATTTGGTAATGTGGGACAGAAGCATAGTTGAGAGCTGAGGCTGGATAAAATAGATCTCGGTCTGGGTATCATTAGCATAAAGATGATAATGGAGGACAGCCAGGTAGTATAGTGGATAGAGCACCAACCCTGGAGTTGGGAGGACCTGGATTCAAACCTGGCCTCAGATACTTCCTAACTTGGTGACCTTAGACAAGTCACTTAACCTCAGTTGTCTAGTCCTTGCTGGTTTTTTGTCTTAGAATTGATACTAAGACAGAGGGCAAGACTTAAAAAAATGATAATGGAAGCCAGAAGAGTTTATGGGATCTCTAAGTGAGAGCATAGAGACCTACAACAAACCTAGATGAACAAGGATCATTCCAGCTCTAAATTCTTAGATCCCAGTTAATTTGAAACAAATGAGACAGAAGGTAAGGGTTTAAAAAATAATAATGGAAGCCAGAAGAGTTTATGGGATCTCTAAGTGAGAGCATAGAGACCTACAACAAACCTAGATGAACAAGGATCATTCCAGCTCTAAATTCTTAGATCCCAGTTAATTTGAAACAAATGAGACAGAAGGTAAGGGTTTAAAAAATAATAATGGAAGCCAGAAGAGTTTATGGGATCTCTAAGTGAGAGCATAGAGACCTACAACAAACCTAGATGAACAAGGATCATTCCAGCTCTAAATTCTTAGATCCTAGTTAATTTGAAACAAATGAGACAGAAGGTAAGGGTTTAAAAAATAATAATGGAAGCCAGAAGAGTTTATGGGATCTCTAAGTGAGAGCATAGAGACCTACAACAAACCTAGATGAACAAGGATCATTCCAGCTCTAAATTCTTAGATCCTAGTTAATTTGAAACAAATGAGACAGAAGGTAAGGGTTTAAAAAATAATAATGGAAGCCAGAAGAGTTTATGGGATCTCTAAGTGAGAGCATAGAGACCTACAACAAACCTAGATGAACAAGGATCATTCCAGCTCTAAATTCTTAGATCCTAGTTAATTTGAAACAAATGAGACAGAAGGTAAGGGTTTAAAAAATAATAATGGAAGCCAGAAGAGTTTATGGGATCTCTAAGTGAGAGCATAGAGACCTACAACAAACCTAGATGAACAAGGATCATTCCAGCTCTAAATTCTTAGATCCTAGTTAATTTGAAACAAATGAGACAGAAGGTAAGGGTTTAAAAAATAATAATGGAAGCCAGAAGAGTTTATGGGATCTCTAAGTGAGAGCATAGAGACCTACAACAAACCTAGATGAACAAGGATCATTCCAGCTCTAAATTCTAAGATCCTATTTAATTTGAAACAGAGGTGTTCTGGAGCCAGCTCAAACAGGAGAGTAAAAGCTAAACAGCTAAATCAGTCACATTTTCAGGGTGAGTATTTACATTTTAGCCATCTCTAAAATGCTACAAACTCAGGCTTGTTTTATTCTTTTGTTGATTTCTAGACTTAAGAATGTGATAAAAGAGAAATCGGTAATGCAGATGAATATTTATTCCTCTCCCCATCCCAGCTAGTTGTTAAACATTTGCCAGCACACTGCTGATTTAAAGTTTAAAATGTAGAGCAGTGGCCTCGTAGAGTGTAAAGCAGCCTCAGGAAAAGGAGGAGCTGGGTTAAAGTCCATTCTTGTGGCAGCATTACCCAGGGCACTCTGGGCAAGTTAGGTAACCTCTCAATGCTCTAGGAAATTCTCCCACCATAGTTTCTGGTCTATGTGCTCATAGATAGGGAGTTTCCTATAGGAGAGTGATTAGCAAACTCACAAGTCTGTCCACAGCCCAGGGTGGCCCTCTTATTGGGCCCATGGATCCATATAGCTCTCCTCACTCATTTAGGGTATGAGGTAAAAGAAAAAGGAAAACGAATTTCCAGTTGGGACAGAGAATCCCCTGGAGCCCCAAGAGCCTTAGCCAGACTTTCTCTCTGAGCCCAATGATGCAGAATCTTTTCTTTCCACTTGGTGGTGCTACTTGTTCAAGAAATAGACAACAACTCTGCCATCTCCCTACCCACCCCCAGTACAGACAACTCTGCTAAATTTGCTAGGAAGGAGCCCGGGCCAGTGCTAGTGCAATTAATAAAGCATTACAGCTTTTGCAATCAGGGATAATCCACACTGAATTAATGAGAAGGCAGTGTCCAGGCGGGGGGTGGGGTGGGGGAATGGAAACAAGAATGTGGGGCTGGCTGGTGAAATCCCTAGCTCTCCACTCCCTCATTGCTGCTGCTCAGGAAAGTTTGAATCACTGGGGCAGTGACCTGCTCAGTTATCTGTTGGGATTCTCCAGCTTTGTCTTGGCTGGGAGAAGCAAACCAAGCCAATCTGGAAAGGGGATTTCCAGTGGCCTGAGTCAGTGTCATGTCCTGGAAACGTTTGGACTCAGAGGACCTGATCTTGGATCTTGAATTAGCTCCTGACTGTCTATGTGATCAGTTTCCCTATCTGTAAAATGAGGAGGAAGCTGGATTAATGATCTCCAAAGTCCCTTCTAGTTCAAAGATTAAACGAAGATTGATATCATAGGGAATCTAGTTGAATTCTATTCAAAATAATATAATGATGCTTTATGTTTTATCTTTTGGGATGTAGAAGTGATGTATCTGAAAAGGATATGGGAAATAGACTACCGAAAACTGGAAATATAGCTAAATGACCTCTTGCTTTTGCTCAATGACTTCTAAGGCTCCTATGACCACTAAAGGACTTTCCAATTCTGTTCTTTAGAGCTCAAGAGATCTGATTTTCATTTTGGTCCTGCTACTAATTAGTTATGTGTTCATAGAATATGGGACCAGTAGAAAAATGATAGCAAGCTAGCTAGATGTATGGAGGGAGATAAATAGTTATATGATAAGTAGATAGATAGATGATAGATGGTATGTAGGTAGATAGATGATTGATGATAGTTAAATTGGATATAGGCAGATGATAAAGGATATGCAGGTAGGTAGATAGATAAATAAATAGATGTGATAGGTAAATAAATAGATGATTGATGATAGGTTGATATATAAATAGATATATGATGGGTAGATAGACAGGCACATAGAAAGCTGAAAGAGACTTATGTCATCTTGGTCCAACTATGTCATTTTACAGAGGAGAAATTGTTCAGTCATGACTGACTCTTTATGACCCTGTGGACTACAACTCACCGATAGCGTGCATGGGATTTTCTTGGCAAAGATACTTGCATTTCCTTTTCCATTGCATTAAGGCAAACCAAAGTTAAGTGACTTGCTCAGGGTCACATAGCAAGTATGTGTCTTGAGACTGATTTTGAACTGAGATCTTCCTGATTCCAAGCCCAGCTGTCTATCCTCTGAACCACCTAATCGGAGGCCAACAGAGGTAAGCTATTATTGATTTATTTGACACCTGAAGAAACTAAAGCCCAAAGAGATTAAGACATTTGTCCAAGGCTACAAAGGCAGAATTCAGATTTGATCTCCGCTCCTATTGCATTGAATCCAATGCTCTTTTTTTTTTTTTTTGTTAAAACCATGAAGCGAGTCCCTTTGCCACTCTAGGACTCAGTTTTCTTTCCTGTAAAATAAAAATGTTAGAGGTCTTTCCAGAAGTGCTTTCCAGTTCCAAGATTCTATGGTAATGGAGCATGGAGAAAGTGTACTAGCTTGAAACATTAGGACGTGTGTGTGTGTGTGTGTGTGTGTGTGTGTGTGTAAAGATACAATCACACTGGCCATAGACTGCATCTGTGGGATTATGATAAGCCTGGAAAATGCAGCTCTCACTGAGAACCACTCTGCTGGTGTGTGAGATTTTGATTGGTATCAGCAACTGGAGTTCATTGCAGTCTGAGGGGAAAATGTGTTTGAAAAGGTCTCTGAAAGGGCTACTGGGTAGATAAGTCCTGGGGACTTGGGGCTAGGAGGAGTAGCTGGGCAACAGGAAGGCAGGGGGCAGGAGCCTTGAAGAATTGCTCTCGTTAAGGGTCTGTCAGCATTTCCAGGATTATCCAAAGCTAATAACTCAGTTCTGAGGGCTTTGCTTCTGGCTGAAACTTGGCACTGAATTTCCCAGCCTTCAATTTGCCCTTTTCCATTCTTTGCCTCCTGCTAAATTTGGCCCTCTTTTGTTGG
Source organism: Monodelphis domestica (assembly GCF_027887165.1). Taxonomy (NCBI): domain Eukaryota; kingdom Metazoa; phylum Chordata; class Mammalia; order Didelphimorphia; family Didelphidae; genus Monodelphis; species Monodelphis domestica. The sequence continues at coordinate 39,472,356 of NC_077232.1, read as the reverse complement.
TAGGTTTTTATTTTTAATTTCCTGGGTACAGCACAGAGCCCCTAGGTAGCCTGACTTTGCTGGGGTACAAAGGAATTTCAGGTTTTTTCCAGGAGGGGCTGTCAACATCCACCAATCCATGGAAATGGATGAAATCCATGTTTTGAAAACCACATCCAGGGAGGGCAGTAACCAAGCCTTGGTGGTCAACAAAGGGGGTTCTGATTTAGAGATAGAAGATATAGATTAAAGGGCAATTAGGTGGCCCAGTGGATAGAGCCCCAGAACTGGAGCTGGGAGGACCTGGGTTCAAATCTGGCCTTAGACACTTCCTAGCTCTGTGACCCTGGGCAATTTACTTAACCCTGTTTGCCTAGCTCTTGCCTTTCTGTGCTAGAAACAGAAAATAAGAGTTTCTAAAACAAACAAATCACACCCAGAGAGCCCAGGAGCCAGGTCTCAGTGGCTAATAAAGAGGGTTCTGATTTAGGGACAGAAGACATAAGGTAAATTCCCAGAACCAGCTGGGTGAACTTAGGCAAGTCGCCTCACTTTTTTGGTCTTGTTTTCCCATATGATGGGGGTGAATGGTCTAATGGGTGGAGAGAGCTGGTCTAAGAGTAAAGAGAATCTTGGCTTGATTTTTACCTCTGACACCTATTGGCTCTGTGATCCTGGGCAGATCACATAACCTTGGACCACTGTGCCAGCCATTCTTGAACCTGCCATTCTTTTGTTTCATTTGTGCTTGACTTTTTGTGTTCTCATTTGGGGTTTTCTTGGTAAAGATACTGCAATGGTTTGCCTTTCCTTCTCCTGCTCATTTGACAGAGGAGGAAACCAAGGCAAGCAAGATTAAGTGACTTGTCTAGAGTCACACAGATAGTTTGCCCTTTCCTTCTCCTGTTCATTTGACAGAGGAAGAAACTGGGGCAAGCAGGATTAAGTGACTGGTCTAGAGTCACACAGATAGTTTGCCCTTTCCTTCTCCTGTTCATTTGACAGAGGGGGAAACTGAGGCAAGCAGGATTAAGTGACTGGTCTAGAGTCACACAGATAGTTTGCCCTTTCCTTCTCCTGTTAACTTGACAGAGGAGGAAACTGAGGCAAGCAGGATTAAATGACTTGTCTAGAGTCACACAGATAGTTTGCCCTTTCCTTCTCCTGTTCATTTGACAGAGGAAGAAACTGGGGCAAGCAGGATTAAGTGACTGGTCTAGAGTCACACAGATAGTTTGCCCTTTCCTTCTCCTGTTCATTTGACAGAGGAAGAAACTGAGGCAAGCAGGATTAAGTGACTGGTCTAGAGTCACACAGATAGTTTGCCCTTTCCTTCTCCTGTTCATTTGACAGAGGAAGAAACTGAGGCAAGCAGGATTAAGTGACTGGTCTAGAGTCACACAGATAGTTTGCCCTTTCCTTCTCCTGTTCATTTGACAGAGGAGGAAACTGAGGCAAGCAGGATTAAGTGACTGGTCTAGAGTCACACAGATAGTTTGACCTTTCCTTCTCCTGTTAACTTGACAGAGGAGGAAACTGAGGCAAGCAGGATTAAGTGACTGGTCTAGAGTCACACAGTTTGCCCTTTCCTTCTCCTGTTCATTTGACAGAGGAGGAAACTGAGGCAAGCAGGATTAAGTGACTGGTCTAGAGTCACACAGATAGTTTGCCCTTTCCTTCTCCAGTTCATTTGACAGAGGAGGAAACTGAGGCAAGCAGGATTAAGTATCTGAGGTCTGATTTGAATTCAGGAAGATGAATCTTCCAATTCCAAGCTCCATGCTCTATTCACAGCATCACCTCACTACCCTTCTTAGACATGCTAAATTGAAAAGCACTTGCTGATCTGCAGTAGCTGAAGTACTTGCCATCTTGAAAATCATCAGTTTAGACCTAAAACAAATAGGCTAGAGTGGGTGATTTCTAAGACCTCTTCAACTTCTGGTGATACACAAGATTTGATGCTGGGAGATATAATTTAATCCTGATGTTCTTAGCTTTTTGGGGGGGATTGTGGACCCCTTTGGCAGTCTGGTGAAAGCTATGGGATCCCCTCCCTCTGGGAACAATGTTTTTAAGTGCATTAAATAAAATATGTAGATTTGTAAAAGAAACCAATTATCCTGAAATGCTATTAACAAAATATACTTCTCAAACCCAAGTTTGTAGATCCTAGGTTATGAATGCAGCAGCTAGGTGCTTCAGTGGATAGAGAGCCAAATCTAGATATGGGAGGTTCAAATCTGGCCTCAGATACTTCCTACTAGTTTGACCCTGGGTAAGTCACTTAACCCCAATTGCCTAGTCCTTATCACTCTTCTGTCTAGAAACCAATACTTAGTATTAATTCTAAGACAGAGGGTAAGGTTCATTAAAAAAAAAAGGAACTCCTGATTTAGTCCAAAGCTTTTATTTTATAAATGGGTAAACTGAGGTCCAGAAATGGTAAATGACTTATCTAGGGTCATATTGCTAGTTGGTTAGTAATGGAGTTTGGTTTCAAACCAAGGTTCTCCAGGATTAAGTTCAGAGATCTTTCAGCTACACCAAATTGGGGATTATTGAGGTTAATTAAATTTAACTTAAGGTGACATTTTCCCCCTGGAATGCAGTTCTTAAACAAAAATATCCAACATGTTGGCTTATTCTCTTTCTAAGAAGAATCAGAACTTCCAATAGCAAATGTTAAGATAACATTTTAAAAACTTAAAACAATAACTTTTTGGTATATAGAATAAGGGTGAAAATTCTATGAATAACTTTTCTTGGAGGCAAAAATAGTTTTTCATAATTTTATATTCTTTTCTGAACAAAATACCTGTAAACAGAGCAGCTCTTTGGAATGAATATAATCTGTTTATTTTGATCAGTTTTGAATCATATGAGACTTCATGTATCTGTAGATGATTTGGGATAGAGATGAAGGCATGCTGGTAAATATTTAACAACTTGCTCTCCAAAAATGTCCTCAGGACACACTTTTTCATTTAATCTGTTTTATTGACAATTTCTCCATCACCTTCTTAGGTTTAGACAATCAACGAAAAAATGAATCGACATTGATTTATAGTGTTTGCCAGTTTCTTAGGTACAACTGCTCACACTGAAAATTTAATAATCAGCTTTTGCTATTCTGTTTGAACTGGCTCCGGTACGCATTGGAGAGAATATATATTCTATGGAATTAGCTGTGTTGTTGTATTTCAACTTACTTAAGAGGTTTGTGTAACTTTAAGAAACCTTGTTCTACCTTTCACTGAAGAGTGTAGATATATCAAAGACTATTGTTTCCCACTTATATAACATTATGTTTTAAAATATAATCTATAAGGGGCAGCTAGTTGGCACAGTAGATAGAGATCCAGGCCTGGAGTTAAAAGAGGACCTGGGTTCAAATGTGGTCTCAGACACTTCCTAGCTCTGTGACCCTGGGCAAGTCACTTAACTCCAATTGCCTAGCTTTTACCACTTTTCTGCCTTGGAATTTATTTTTAGAATTTTTTAAAACTCTTAACTTCTGTCTTGGAATCAATACTGTATATTGGTTTTTAAAGCAGAAGAGCAATAAGGGCTAAGTAATCAGGTTAAGTGATTTGTCTAAGTCACACAGGTAGGAAGTGTATGAGGTTGGATTTGAACTCAGGACCCCCAGTCTTGAGTCCTGACTCTCAATCCACTGATCCACGTTAGCTGCCCCCTGATATTTAGTATTGATTCTAAGACAGAAGGTAAGAGAAAAGAAAAGAAACTTGCATTCTTCCCCCCTCATTTAACCAACAGTTATGAGGTTCTGCTATGTACCAAACCCCATGCTTGTCACTGGTACCATAAAGAAGGAAGCCCTTGCTACCCCTAAGGAACTCCCATTTAAATGGGGCTATTTTCCTTTCTCTTTCAAGTCTGTTGACCACGAAGGCATTGGATTTTCTTGCTTTAGTTGTTTTACCTGCTTTGTGCCACAGTCACTGGGTAGAAGCAGCATCCTGGCATTGGGATGTGACAAAGGCTGAGTGGCAGAGCCAGAATGGAATTCAGCCATGTGTAGACCAAGATGTGGGGATTTATTACATCATGATGGACAGCTACGGGAAAGGCCCACCAAATAGGAAAAGAACCTGACAAAGACCTCGGGCACATTCTGGAGGATTTAGGGAAAGACATGGAAGAAGGGTTGTACAGGATGAGAAAGAATGGGGAGGGGAAGGTGATCTGCATTAGGGGAGGGAGATCTCATGGAGGGAAATCCCAGCTCACTTGAAGGATTGGAGCCTGATTGTATCTAAGTCAAGATTCTTAAGCCTTTTTTTTAACCCTTACCTTCCATTTTAGAATCAATACTAGCTATTGATTCCAAGGCAGAAGAGTGGTAAGGACTACACAATGAAGGTTAAAGTGACTTGCCCAGGGTCACCCCGCTAAGAAGTATCTGAGGCCAGACTTAAACCCAGGGTCTCCTGTCTCTAGGCTTGGCTCTCTACCTAGTTGCCCCTCTTCTACTTTTCTTGTATTTGTGTACAGGATCTTGATGAAGCCTCGGAGTGGAAGCTGGGAGATCAAGTAGGAATGGACAGCTCTCGGCAGCAGAAGCTGCCAAGACAGGGCATCCCCAAAGGACTTTTGGGACATTTTGTATATTGGATCACTGAATGATTGATTCTTGCTTTGGTTCTCCCAGAGTTGCCAACTTGTAGAGTTCTCTTTCCTAGTAAATAGAAACCAGAACAAACTTCAGAAGTTCAAAGGAACCCTCCAGAGAGAATAGACCTGAAGTATTGGCCTATTTCCCAAGGGGACCTCAAACCAACCCCTCTGCAGGGCTCCCACAGAGCTAAGCTTCCTAGAGAGCCAGGTGCCAGCTGGAGTTGGGACTCCCACCCTCTGATTGGCTGAGAGTAAATTGTGGTAAGCCCCATTGGGGTTGGGGAGGCTGGGAAGGGCAGCCGAGGACTAGATAAATAACACAGCTGCAGAGTGCTCTATGGAAGGGGTGAGAGAGAGAGAATGAGAGAAGAGAGAGAGAGAGAGAGAGAGAGAGAGAGAGAGAGAGAGAGAGAGAGACAGACAGACAGACAGACAGATAGACAAACAGACAGAGACAGACAGACAGACAGACAGACAGACAGACAGAGAGAGAGAGAGAGAGGAGTCATGTTTGCACCTGAGACACAGTAATATCAGCTGAACCACAGACTGACTCCAGGCTTCACCGGACAGCTCCTAGTGGAAGGTAACATTCTTTGCTCAGGCTGTGTATGTGATGTACCACTTGTCTCCTTTTTAGTATTATTATTATTATTTGATTTTTTTCTGAATAGGAATACTTGAGTTCTTATTTGGGGCCGGTGAGGCAGAAAAGAGGAGGACTCACATAGATTTGATTTTGCTTTCTAATACCCGAGAAACTGAGGGCTGACAAAAAGAAGCACATGGGAAATAAAATATTTTATCTTCTTATGGAGAATGTTATTTTTTGGAACCCTTACCTTCTGTTTTAGAATCAATACTGGGTATTGGTTCCAAGGCAGAAGAGTGGTAAGGGCTAGGCAATGGGGTTAAGTGACTTGCCCAGGGTCACCCAGCTAGGAAATGTCTGCATCTAGATTTGAACTCAAGACCTCCCATCTCTAGACCTGGCTCTCAATTCACTGAGCTACCTAGCTGCTACCTACTCTATTCATTATTTCCAGTTAGTATAATGCTGGTATAAAAAGGGAGCCTGATGAATGTGTATCATTTAGATAAATGAATCGTCAAATAAATTAATTGGGCAAGAGATAAGTCTAAGTACTGCTTCATCTAAACCACAGGGAATGACCCACTAAGATAGAATCTCAGAGGAAAATGAGAGAGCTTCCCATGTATTTCTTGACCCAGATTGAAGCAGTAACATCTGACACATAAAATGCTCTAATGTTTGTGAAGTTATTGTCTCATACATTATCCAATTTTGCCTTCCAACAGCCCTTTGGGGTAGGTAAAACCAGGGGCTTATGCCCCCCCCCTTTTTTTTAAACTCTTACCTTCGGTCTTGGAGTTAATACTTGTGTATTGGCTCCAAGGCAGAAGAGTGGTAAGGGCTAGGCAGTGGGGGTCAAGTGACTTGCCCAGGGTCACACAACTGGGTTATGGACCCTTTTTTACAGATGAGGGAACTAAACTTCAGAGAGGCTGAGTGATTTGTCATGATGAGATAATTAATATTTTTACCAACCTTTTTTCATTCTGAATCTAGTATTCTATATAGCATATCTACCTCACTATGAGGTAATAAAAGATTTATATATACATATTAAACCCTTACTTTCTATCTTAGTAACAACTTTAAGACAGAAGGGCAAGGGCTAGGCAAGTAGGGTTAAGTGACTTGCCCAGGGTCACTCAGCTAGGAAGTGTTTGAGGCCAGATTTGAATCTGGGTCCTTCTAACTCCATGCTTGGCACTTTATCCACTACCTAGTTGATCCCAAGGATTATATCCTAAAGGGATGATCACTGACTTAATATACACCTTAGGGAAGGGCAACTTTCTCTTCTCACTTGGGCAGTAGCTATGGAATGAGTACTAGATTTGGAATTGAAAAACTTATAATTGTGCCACTGTATGGTTCTATTAAGTCCCATAAACTCCCCAAATAGCAGGATTCAAAAATCTTGACGGGCTAGAGCATTTGGTCCAATCTCATCTGATAACATTTGATAAAAATAAGGATTTGAAAAAATCAATTTCAGAACTCTAAGAAGCCGAGGCATGGTTAGAGAATAATTTGTCTGGGAAAAAAAGGACTTGGATTGCTTTAGTGGATTATGCATTCAATGAGTTGAAATTGGGATATGGTGGCCAAGAAAGCAAACACAATCTTAATATGCTGGGAATAAAGGGCTGGTTCTGCTGTACCCAGCTGGATCAGACCTCATCTGGAGTCCTATGCTCTATGCTCAGCCCCACATTTTAGGAGGAGACACCAATAAACTGGAGTTTCCAGAAGATGTCATCCAGCAGGGTGAAGGGCTAGAGTTCCTGCCATGAGAATCAACTTGAGGAAATGGGATGTATAGAAGAGGCAACTTCGAAAAGGACACAAATACTTGCCATTCCCAAATTTCAGAGCCTGTCATTTGGAAGAGGGATTACATATGTTTTGCTCAGCTTCAGAGGATGAGTGCAATGGGTGCAAATTGCCAAGAGGAAAATAGAAGCTAATAATTGTAGTAGTCTTAAGTAGAATAGGCACCTTCCAGAGACAGAAGGTTCCCTCTCATAAGGGATCTTCAGGAAAATGGTCATTTTGGGAGTATTTGTAAGGCGGATCCTTTTCCAGGTCTGATTTGGACTATTCAAATTCCTTCCAACTATGTGATTGATGAAATTATAAATTTGGTGATTTGTAACATATATATGACAGAAGAGTGAATTAGAATCAGAGGATCTGGATTTGAATCTCAATTGTTTTCCCTACTGTGTGATCTTGGGCAATAGTGATAATGATACTAATGAGATGAATTAAATTTTAATATAAAGCAATTATGCAATATTTTAAGTCTGAAAAGCATTAATATATCTTATTTGGTCCTCACAGTAATTCTGTGACATAGGTGCTATTATTATCTGAATTTTACAGATAAAGAAACTGAGGCAACCAGAAGTTAAGTGACTTGCCCAGAACCACAAAGCTAATAAGTTTTTTTTTTTAAACCCTTACCTTCTGTCTTGGAGTCAATACTGTGTATTGCCTCCAAGTGTAAACCTTAAATTTCTTTTAAAGTGATTTCCTTGTCACACAAGGCGGAAGAGTGGCAATGGGGGTCAAGTAACTTGCCCAGGACCACACAACTGGGAAGTGTCTGAGGTCAGATTTGAACCTAGGACCTCCCCTCTCTAGACCTGACTCTCAATCCACTGAGCTACTCAGCTGCCCCCTAATAAGTTTTTGAAGCAGGATTTGAACTCAGATTTTCCTGACTCCACATCTGACACTTTATCTTCTATGCCAACTACATGTTGATCTCCCTAAGCCTCATTTTTCCCATCTGAAAATTGATGGATTTAAATTAGATGATCTCTAAGGTCCCTTTTATCTCTAAATTCTAAGACTACTGACTGCCTTTGTATAAGACTGGCCCTAATGTTCAACATGGAATCATAGATTTAGAGCTAGAAAAGATCTTAGAAATATCAACATTTTTGCAAATGAGGAAACTGAGGCACACCGTGATTATATTATTGGCTAGCAAATAGCAGGGCTGATATTTAAATCCATGTCCTTTCACTCAGAATACATGGACCTTTCTGCTTCACCATGATGATTCTCATCAAATATTACACACCTCAAAAATATTAGCAGGCCTAAGTAGAAACCTGTTAGCATGTTAGGCAAGGTCATAGAAAAAAGAATTAGACAGGATTGGGGTCTAGTCCTGTTTCTGACCCTTTTTTACCTATATAGTCTTAATTCTTCCTAACTTCAATTTCTTTACTAATAAAAATGGGGAGAACACAGTGTGCCCCAAAACTTTTGGTGCAGTTTTAAACTCCTAAAGCTCAGAGGGAAGCCAGTAGGTGGATTAAAGGAAATAAATTTAAGCTTTTATTATTGTTGTTGCTATTGATTTGTTTCAGTCATATCCAACTCTTTAGGACCCCATTTGGGATTTTCTTGGCAAAAATATTAGAGTGGTTTGTGAATTCTTTCTCCAGCCTATTTTACAGATAAAGAGACTGAGGCAACACAGGATTAAGTGACTTGCCTAGGATCACATAGCTAGTAAAGTGTCTGAGACTGGATTTGAACAAGGAAGATGAAGTTTTCTAACTCCAGGTTTAGCTCTTGATGCACTATGGCACCTTCTCACTACCTCAAAGTAGCTTTAAGCCTACTAAAGCTTAAAGCTGTACCAAGATTTTGGGGATATCCTGTATCCTTGTCCTAATTACTTTACACTAAGATTATTGTGAGGATCAAGTTTGATCATATATATGGTGATCTTTAACTGCAAAATACTTTATTAATGTGAATTATTATGCTTATGGCAATTCTGGACTGGCAATCAGAAAGACTTGAGTCCACACTAGCTTTGTGACCCTGGATAAATTACTTCTCTTCTATCTGCCTCAGTTTCCTCATATGTAAAATGAGAGTAAAAAGACTTGAGTCCACATTAGCTGTGTGACCCTGGATAAATTATTTCTCTTCTATCTGCCTCAGTTTCCTCATATGTAAAATGAGAGTAAAAATAATCTGTAATTTATAGAGTTTTTGGAGAGGCACAAATGAAGTAATGGGTATGAAATGCTCTGCTAGTTTTAATGTACTACCTGTCACTTACGATGATGATTACCTGAAAGAGGCTGGGAGGGATGCAGTCCAAGGAATAGGAAATGATTAACTCAGGAATCAGTAAGTAGGGTCTGTAAGAGTGCCCAGAAAGAGCCACCTCCTGAAGCCATGGGGCAGGATTTGAGAAAGATGAAGGAGGACCATTTCTGAGGAGTGTGGCAGGCTAGGATTCATAGGTGTTGGAGGACTTTGAAGTGGTTCAGGACTCTATGGAGATCATGTTGCTCCGTGCAAGGAACATTCAAAGAGGAGATTCCTTTTAAGCATCTCTAGGAGAATTGCTTTTAATTAAATTAAAACATTTTTTTGAAAGGCTCTATCTTAGAAGCATCATGCATGGAAGATTGATTAAACTTCAGTAGTTTAAAGGAAAAGCTTGACAGTGAACTGTCTGTTGGTAGATCTTGGGAACAGCCCTTTGTTCTCACTAAGAGGTATGTTAGCTTGAGGCTACTTTTCTATGACCACAAAAATCTCTGCTCAACTTGGTCAGTTAAATCAGTGGAAAACTAGTTATATGATGGAACTGATCAGTCAAAATGGTGGATCTAGTAGCTCAGAATGGACACAGCTTAAATTTTAGGACTGGGATTGACAGTTCCATTTAATTTTAACACATGTTTCTTGAGCCCCTATTATGTGCCAGGTACTATGCCAGGTGCTGAGGAGATACAAAGGTCAGTAAGACAATCTCTTTGGGGCAGCTACGAAGTACAATGGATAGAATGACAAATCTGGAGATGGGAGGGCCTGAGTTTAAATTTGGCCTTAGACCCTTCCTGGGAAGTCACTTAACCTCGATTGCCTAGCCCTTACTGCTCTTCTGTCTTAGACAGAAAGTAAGGGTTTTTGAAAAAGAGACATTATCTTTGCCCTCTTGAGGTTTATAGTTTAGTGGAAGAATATGACATCTATTCGAATAGGGAAACCATCAAAAAAGATGATTAGGGAAGCAAAATGTGGAGTCTCTGAGAAAGAAGAGCACAGCTGGGTGGCACAATGGACAGAGGACAGTCAGGAAGACCTGAATTTAAACCCTGCCTCAGACACTAACTAGCTGTATGATCCTGGGCAAGTCAACTATCCTCCCTCAAGCCTGTTTCCTCATCTATAAAATTTGATATCATAGCACTTGTTATGAGGACCAATGTGTAAAGCTCTTTTGTAGACTGAATGCTAGATATTGCTTTTGATAGGGGTTCTGAGAAAGGCATTTGATGGATACAAGGTTTTAAAAGTGAAGTTGGTGGAGACAGGGGACTATGATTAGGGAACATAGGGCATAGGGCATAAGAGAAGACATTGAGGCAAAAAGGCACAGAATATATTGGGAGAGATGTTGAATAGTTCAACTTGGCTAGAGAGTAGTCTACAATGCTTAATTAGGGAAACTAATTATGGCTTTCCCAATAAGGGGCTTTAGTAAGCTAGACAGGGAACAGGCAGTTCTAGAGGGTGCTATGAATGGGAGACCAGATCATTAGGTCAATTTCTGCCCTGATCAGTAGAATTCTTTGGTAGGTGTTTGTTGGGCTATTGACGGTGTGTCATAACCCACTAGATAGGGGATCATTATCATGGAATAGTGATTACTTCTACCCTATCCCACTTAAAAAGAACTTCTGCAGTAATTGACTATTTGCCAATTAGGGGACAATTGGATGAAGACATGCCAGCTTTTCAGAAGTCCATCTTTGCAGAGTATTCAAGGCCCCTGGAATTTTACATCTGGGAACAGCAAACTATGAATTTGGGGAATCTAGGGATTTAAAAGCCAATGTAGATACAGCCTTCTAATTTATAGCAACATTCTCTAATTAAAATTGCAAACATAATTATAATTCATCATACTTACTAGCTTGCATTCAGAAAGCTCAAGTTGGCTTCATCTTTTCACTTGGTGAATAATTATTTTCTTTGGGTCTATAGTTTTATCTCCTCTTTATGGCCAGTTTGGAAGGAAATAAACAATGAAGCCCTTGAAAGTCTGTTTTCAAAAGCTGAAAATGGGATGTCTCGCTAGTACAAGGAGGGAAATAATCAATGCAGAGAATAATAATAACAGCAGAGATTAATAGGATGTGTTCAAGTTTGCAAGGAGTTCATGCATACATTATCAATTCAATCTGCAAGTATTAAGCACCTGTTATATGTAGACACTATGCCTGATTTGAGCCTCACAGACAACTCCTAGAGGCAGATATAACAACAATGCATTCCTTCCTTCCTTCCTTCCTTCCTTCCTTCCTTCCTTCCTTCCTTCCTTCCTTCCTTCCTTCCTTCCTTCCTTCCTTCCTTCCTTCCTTCCTTCCTTCTTTCTTTCTTTCTTTCTTTCTTTCTTTCTTTCTTTCTTTCTTTCTTTCTTTCTTTCTCTCGCTCTCTCCTCCTCCACCTTCTTCTTGTTCTTGTTCTTCTTGTTCTTGTTCTTGTTCTTCTTGTTCTTGTTCTTGTTCTTGTTCTTGTTCTTGTTCTTGTTCTTGTTCTTGTTCTTCTTGTTCTTGTTCTTGTTCTTGTTCTTGTTCTTGTTCTTGTTCTTGTTCTTGTTCTTGTTCTTGTTCTTGTTCTTCTTCTTGTTCTTCTTCTTCTTGTTCTTCTTCTTCTTCTTCTTCTTCTTCTTCTTCTTCTTCTTCTTCTTCTTCTTCTTCTTCTTCTTCTTCTTCTTCTTCTTCTTCTTCTTCTCCTTCTCTCCTTCCTTTTTAAAAACACCGATGGGGGAATGACTTATCCGGGATCTCATAATTAATAAGTGTCAGAAACAGGATTTGAACCCAAGTCTTCCAAACTTCTAGTCTGGCACTCCTGATCCTTGAGACCAGAAGTAACCATCTTTGTAACCATCTCCATTTTGTTTTAGTGATGATGTGGTGTCAAGTTTTACTTCTGAATTGGATACCTCCTTCTGCCCCAGTCCACGTGGAGCCCAGGCCACCCACGTGGAGCCAGTACCCCCCCCCCCCCCCCCCGTTTTGTTACCCGCCAAGGATCTGGGTTTCTTGGGCAGTCAGGTCACCAGGTGATTACAATCTTGGTTGAATCAGGTGGGCCAGGTGAGCGAGAGAAAGTCCACTGGGGTGGGGTCAGAGCCAGAGCGCAGACAAGCAGGGCTGATCGGAGTGGGGAGCCGGGGTGGGGCCGGGAGAAGCGGCTGTCCAAAGCGGATGGCAGCAGCAGGCAAGCAGGAGCTGATCAACAGCTTTGCGAGGGTTAAAAAAAAGACAAGCAGGGCCGGGAGCTCGGGCACCAGGTGAGAGGCTGCAGAAGCAGGAGCAGGAGAAGGCCGCAGGCAGGAGCTGATCAAGATAGTTTTCTAAAAAGCATCTTGGACAGACATGGCTTAAAAAAATTCTAGGCACTAGCTATAAAGATTAAATCAGAAGATTGAGAGTTTTTTTTCCCATTAGGTCGCCAACTGTAAAGATTAAAATTTAGGAGAGATCTGAGGCAGGTAGAAATTAGTTTCTTTCTGCAAGGAGTATTATATTTTTCTAGAGGTTTATTAGAGATTAAGGATTAAAGAAAACACAGGATAAGGAAAACGTGCCTAGGCCAGAGGCCTAGACAAGACCTCACCTACATTATGGAAAGAGCCACGTCTGCTCCAAACTGAAGTCCAAAAAGAGAGAGCCCTCAAAAGCCTTTGCAATCAGCTTAAGTACCTTCTCGATCTCACTCACCTCAGAATTCTGTGAGATTACAAAGCATTTTGGGGAAGTGGAGCAAAGACTTGTGGGGATTGAAGTCCAGAGTTCAAATCTCAATTTTACAGTAGATGAGGAGCCTGGCAGGAGAGTGATCATTTCTTTTCTATTTCATGAATTTCCTCCTAATCTGACTTTCTCCATTTGTTCCCAGGGGCCCTCATCCTTACCACTATGGAAATATCTGTGGCACCGAGTCAAGGACTTCGCCCAGTACCAGATGAAATCCAGTACCCACACATGAAATTTTCTGAATGGAAATTTAAGCTCTTCAAAGTGAGATCCTCTGTGAAGCCCTCACCAGGAGAAGCTCAGGGGCCATCTAAGAACACAATGGAAGGACAATCTTCTTTGGAGGAAACTCCAGTCGTCATATGCAACACCAATATTCCAGCACCAGAAAAGCCAGCCCTGGTCCAGCCAACATTCACAGCCAATTCCAAGTCTTTGGAGAAGCCTGCTGATATTGGGAAGGCCGGGGAGAAGGCAATCCACCAGGCCAGTCTTCGGCAGCTTTGCCGAATCTGTGGTGCTTCCTTTAGAGCTGATGGACAGAATAGGAGATACCCCGTCCATGGTCCAGTGGACAGTAAAACTCAGGGCATCCTCCGAAAGAAGGAAAAGAAAGTTACCTCCTGGCCAGACCTGATTGCGAAGGTTTTTAAAATTGATGTGAAAGGGGATAATGACTCCATCCATCCCACCCAGTTTTGTCACAACTGTTGGAATATCATGTATGGGAGGTTCAGCAATTCCCCACATGAGGTATACTTCCCGAGGAACGCTACCATAGAATGGCACCCACACACGCCATCCTGTGACATCTGCCAGGCAGCCCGCTGGGGACTCAAGAGGAAAGGCCGCCAGTCCAACCCATCGCTCAGCAAAAAGCTCAAGGCCATGGCTGACAGAGCTCGAAGGGCTCGCCTCCCCAAGAGTCAAGCCCAGCCTCGAAAAAGCAGCAAGGACCTGATGAAAAAGCTAACCAACTGTAGCAAGATGCACCTGAGCACTAAGTGCCTTGCTGTGGACTACCCTGTGGACTTTGTGAAGGCCATCTCATGCCAGATCTGTGAGCACATTTTGACTGACCCCGTGGAAACCACCTGCAAACATTTATTCTGTAGAACCTGCATTTTGAGGTGCCTCAAGGTTATGGGCAGCTATTGCCCCTCTTGCCAATATCCCTGCTTTTCTACAGATGTGGAAAGCCCACCGAGGTCCTTTGTGAACACCCTCAATTCCCTGGTGGTGCGATGCCCTGTGAAAGACTGCGACAAGGAGGTCAGCCTTGAAAAATATAACCAGCACATCTCAAGCCACAAGGAACCCAAAGAGTCCTATGTGTATATCAATAAAGGTGGCCGACCCCGGCAGCATCTTCTGTCCCTGACCCGGAGGGCGCAGAAACACCGTCTAAGAGAACTGAAGCTGCAGGTCAAGGCTTTTGCAGATAAAGAAGAAGGAGGTGATCTGAAGGCAGTGTGCTTGACTTTGTTCCTGCTGGTGCTGAGAGCTAGGAATGAGCATCGGCAAGCAGATGAGCTCGAGGCCATCATGCAGGGCAGAGGATCAGGCCTCCAGGCAGCTGTGTGCTTGGCCATCCGGGTCAACACTTTTCTGAGCTGCAGCCAGTACCACAAGATGTACCGGACGGTCAAAGCCATCACTGGGAGGCAGATCTTCCAACCCTTACATGCCCTTCGAAACGCGGAGAAGACTCTTCTGCCTGGGCATCACCCCTTTGAGTGGAAGCCAACTCTGAAGAATGTCTCTGCTCGCACAGACGTAGGCATCATGGATGGACTTTCTGGGTTGTCTGCTTCGGTGGATGACTACCCAGTTGACACCATCGCAAAGAGGTTCCGTTACGATGTTGCCTTGGTATCTGCCTTGATGGACATGGAAGAAGACATCCTAGAAGGCATGAAATCCAAAGACTTGAGTGATTACCTGAATGGTCCTTTCACCGTGGTAGTGAAAGAGTCCTGTGATGGGATGGGAGATGTGAGTGAGAAGCATGGGAGTGGGCCAGCTGTACCCGAGAAGGCTGTTCGCTTTTCGTTCACCATCATGAATATCAGCATCGCTCAGGGTCAAGAGAGTGTGAGGATATTTGAAGAAGCCAAGCCCAACTCGGAGCTGTGTTGTAAGCCCTTGTGCCTCATGCTGGCGGATGAATCTGACCACGAGACCCTGACAGCCATCCTGAGTCCCCTCATTGCAGAGAGAGAAGCGATGAAGAGCAGTGAATTACTGCTTGAGATGGGAGGCATCCAAAGAACTTTTAAGTTCATCTTCAGGGGAACTGGCTACGATGAAAAACTTGTCCGGGAAGTTGAAGGTCTTGAGGCTTCTGGCTCTGTCTACATTTGTACCCTCTGTGATGCCACCAGACTGGAAGCTTCCCAAAATCTTGTTTTTCACTCCATCACTAGAAGTCATGCTGAGAATCTGGAGCGGTATGAAGTCTGGAGATCCAACCCCTACCAAGAGTCAGCAGAAGAGCTGAGGGACAGGGTGAAAGGGGTCTCAGCAAAGCCCTTCATCGAGACAGTTCCCTCCATCGATGCTCTCCACTGTGATATTGGCAATGCAGCCGAGTTTTATAAGCTCTTCCAGTTGGAGATTGGGGAAGTTTATAAGAATCCCAATGCATCCAAAGAGGAGAGGAAACGATGGCAGGCTACCCTGGATAAGCACCTCCGGAAGAAAATGAACTTGAAACCCATAATGAGGATGAATGGCAACTTTGCCAGGAGGCTCATGACCAAGGAGACTGTGGAAGCGGTATGTGAATTAATTCACTGTGAGGAGAGGCATGAGGCTTTGAGAGAGCTCATGGACCTTTACTTGAAGATGAAGCCTGTGTGGCGCTCAACCTGCCCTGCCAAAGAGTGTCCAGAATCACTTTGCCAGTATAGTTTCAATTCACAGCGTTTTGCAGAACTCCTCTCTACCAAGTTCCAGTACAGATATGAAGGCAAAATCACTAATTACTTTCATAAGACCCTGGCCCATGTCCCTGAGATCATTGAGAGAGATGGCTCCATCGGAGCATGGGCTAGTGAAGGGAATGAATCTGGTAATAAACTCTTCCGACGCTTCCGGAAAATGAATGCTAGGCAGTCTAAGTGCTATGAGATGGAGGATGTCTTGAAACACCATTGGTTGTATACCTCCAAATATCTCCAGAAGTTCATGAATGCTCATAATGCCTTGAAAAGTTCTGGGCTAATCATTAACCCACAAGCAGACTTTGAAGACTCCCTAGGGCTAGACGACTCACAGGAAATTCTTGATTCGATGGAATTCTAAATCAGGCAACTTCCTAAGAGTAGGTTTTTCAAGTCAATCTTTCTCTGAGTTGCCATGGGTCTTCTCCCTCATGTAATATCCTTCACTTCAATATATTCTGGAGGATCACCACCTTTGAGAAGTGGTTGGTTGTCATGAGGATCCCAGATGGTGCAGTACAGTCTAATGAATGGTTGAGTCATGGGTGGATCTGTTTGAAAAGATTGAAAGGGAAATTATGGTGGTCAGTCTTTGGAAGGTTCAGTATCTCAGGTCCTGAGGAGTTACAGTAGATGAAAGAGCGACATGGTTGTCCAAGCAACCTGGATGTCAAAGCTACAGATATAGAAGAAGAATCTTTAAAACCAGGCAGGGACATCTCTTGATTCCCACTGGTTATATTTTAATTGTAGTAATCACTTATGATAACATCATTGTGCTATCATTATTATCCATCATTATTACTATGTGCTATTTTTATTTCATCTGGTTAGTCACCCTTTTTATGTGATATTCTACATATTTACTTTAGCAACAAATTTCCAAAGAATTATTCAGTTTCTCAAAGTATTAATTTCTTCCATTTGATCTGTCCTGTGTTCAAGAGTGTAAGGATTCAAACCCTGCCTCTTATTTATACGGTCTCAGTGCTCCTGGCAGCAATCTAAGACTCTTGGTTATAGATAAATTGCTGATCTGCAACTGTGGAGGGACTTTTTTTATTAGGCGTTCCTCACATATAATGAAATCACAGGCATGGACCATATTTGTCTGTTTTATGCTTTTAAAAGTGTTTTTTTTTTAACAAATATGATATCATTTGGTACACATAGTCTTCCTATGTTAGAGTTGGAAGGGACTTTAACAATCTAGTCTGAGCTTCACATTTTACAAATGAGGAAAATGAGACCCACAATGGGGAACTGACTACTCAAAGTCACAAGGCTAGTTGTCAATTCAATGACATGCAGGTAGGATTGCAATATTTTAAGACAGCCATATCAAAATGATGTTGCTTGTAAATGTTCCCTTATCAACGAGAACATTTTACAATGAAAGTGGCCCCTTTCATCCTGGGGAAGTTTAAGCCATTAAAAAAAAAAGTAACATTATGTCCATAAGCTTGGAGTTCGGGAAGTCACCTATGGACAAAGATTGCAATAAAACACATGAAACTATTTAAAATTAGGGGCAAAGCTTTATGGAAGACTTCTCCTACGAATATTTACTTAAGAATGGACATCTAAGAATATGTGGCATTTTTCGGTTGGTTGGTTTGTTTGTTTTAAGTAATCAAGGCAATCTGCAGTACCAGGAAGTCTTTCTGAAGCCTTTCTGTGGTTTCCCAAGGTCAGGGAAGTTTTAAAATGCAAGATTGCTCCCTAGAGATCTATCTCTCTCTCTTTCTCTCTAAATATATATCTCTTTCTCTCTATATATATACAGTTAAATGCTTTGCTGCAAATTTGACTGCTATTTTTTTTCCCCATAGGAAACCTAGTTCAATTCCTTAAAACCAGATTTAATATGGTGTTTTTCTTCCATTGGAGATCGCCACTTCTATTATCGCCTATTCGCTTTCCATATGGTTAAATTTTCACCCATAGGATGTCCTCGTACTTTTCCCTTTCCTGTATTAAGTGACTACTTATCAAAATCACTGTGACTTTCCCAGCCCTTCAACGAGCAGGAGTTGTGAGGCTGACTTAAATAAGCTGATAACTCGTGGAGTTTACAGTTTTTGGATTAAAATTCTGTGGGTAAATTTGTAAGTCAGGTACCCACCTGGTAATGAATGGGAATTGAGCTGAAGAAAGAGGTTATTAAAACCCAGAGTCCTCCCAGTTGCTTGGAAGCCCATCATTTTGTTTGTTTATTTTTTAAAAAAGAACTATAGGCATGTGCCACTTTCCTGGTCATTCATAGTAGGCACAGGATTTTCTGTTAGTGATTTATAATGATATGTTAGTGTTAATTAAGGTTTTTATTTTTCTTTTAAAAAAAGTTTAGTGGCCATAATTGCCATGGTTTACATACAGTATATCAGAGCTTTGTAATTTAGTTGTCAGTGATGGATCAGTGCCATTGTCCTCCACTACTATGTGTTTGGTGTCCTTCCAGGTCTTGGACCTGGATGGCATCTCTGAGTTTTCCTCTTGAAGCTGTTTTTCATTGCTTTTGATACATGATATGTCTAAAGACTTGATAATTTAGCTGGCAAAAGTACAAATGTGTTTTAACATTGAAATGCAGTGGAGTGGCCTTGGCATTGAGAAGACACGAGTTCTAGTCTTGCCTCTGATACATACTAGTTTTGTATGTATGGATCTGAGCATAGGCAAGACATTTCATCTCTTAGTGCTCTAGGCAGATCTCGGATTCTGTAAGTAAGAGAAAAGTGGCTGATGTGCATCTGTGAATGGAGATTCCACATGAAGTGTTCTTTTCTTTTCTTTTCTCTCCTTTTCTCTCCTCTCCTTTTCTTTTCTTTTCTCTCCTTTTCTTTTTTCTTTTCTTTTCTTTTCTTTTCTTTTCTTTTCTTTTTTCTTTTCTTTTCTTTTCTTTTCTTTTCTTTTCTTTTCTTTTCTTTTCTTTTCTTTTCTTTTCTTTTCTCTTCTTTTCTTTTCCTTTCTCTTCTTTTCTCTTCTCTTCTTTTCTTTTCCTTTCTCTTCTTTTCTCTTCTCTTCTCTTCTTTTCCTTTCTCTTCTTTTCTTTTCTCTTCTCTTCTCTTCTTTTCTTTTCCTTTCTCTTCTTTTCTTTTCTCTTCTTTTCCTTTTTTTAACTGTGCATTTTCAGTGAAAACTGTTTGTATTGCTTTTTTGGAGCCCAATGCAAAAAACAAGATTCTCGCTTCAGTAAAAATTATTTAATCTCGATAGCAACCCTTGGAGGGTAGGAGCATTGTATAATGGCGTAGCCACTGCACTCGGTGGTAGATGGTGTGTTAGCTTGAATCTTTGTCCCTCTCCGTTTATACTTTGCCACTTGACTGTACATTCCTTCCAATATTAAATTCTAGTTCTCTGACTCCATGGAACTCTTTGGAATGCATGTGGCTAGCAGTGTGATTTATAGCCCAACTTTTTCAATAATCTACTAATCAAATCGCTTTTTTTGCTAAGCCCCAGGAACATTTGGCCAACGGATCATTTCCGTATGCAGAAAGGCCACAGACACAGTTGCCGTGTCCCCATTGTTGAGATTGCAATATCCTCTACACTTGTTCTACTCAAATTTTATTTTTAACAATGCCTCTTGTAAATGCAATAACATACTCGGGGGAAATTCACCACATTGAATGGAGCTGCTTTTTGAAGCATGGACTGGGACTTGGGAAGGGCAATGCATTATTCTCCGAGCTGGCATGTCAACCCACCGAGGCACACTGCAGAGACCAATGATAATGCTTGATGGAAACTGATGAATGCTTGGCACAGGGTCAAAAAGTGTTTGGGATTAATAAACATGTACAGAGACGCCAGAAAGGAGAGTCATATGCCTTTTTTCTTCCAGGTGAACCGAATTTAGTCTTGTCTCAATTTGTTTTTGCAAGATTTAGATGAAGATAAAGATTTGTCTGGTGGAGGGTTGGGGCCTCACATTATATCCAAGAGAATTCAAATTCCGCACACCTTCTTGGCAAGATTTGTAAACAACAGCTAGACAGCGGTCGGGGGGAGAGAGGAGCCGACCTTCATTTGGATGCAAGTGATTTCTGATTGCAGAGATCATTGTGTCTTCAGTCATTTTTTTGGGAGATGATCTGTTCTTCCAATTCCTAGGTCCTTTGGGGGGGGGGGCATGCTCCTTTTACCTTTCAAGGCTTCAAATACTCTTTTTGCTACAGAAATCTGCATGAATACCTCAGATGATGATTTATGTGAGATTGCAGTGGACTTCTTTTGTAGGTATGTGAAAAAACAATTTTAGAGTTTGTGTTGGGGCTTCTTCCTTATGTATAAAATTTGGGGGGCTTTGTCTTAGTGAAGGAAATTTATTCACATGCAATGAGTCCCATACGTTGGGTTGTGGAGACCTATATTCGTGATCCTTTGAGCATTTCTTGGTTAAATAAAATGAATTTCTGGTTTGGTTTCTCTGTATTGATATCATTTTTGCTAAAAGATTTTTGTATGAATATATTAAATAAACATTTGAAATGACAAAAGGCTTAGCATCTTAATTTGTGTTTGAGGGATAATCATGTACAGGCAAAATGCATACTTTAAAAAAAATCATGGGGGTGGGATGGAGTTTCCATTAGAATTTCAATATGGATGATCCTGGTTGGGGAAAGGATTTGTGATTGTGTCAGTGAAGGAATTCCTAAGCAGCTGGCGGTAGAGTGGAAAGAAGCTGGATTTGGGTAGATCTGGGTTCAATTCTGCCTCAGGCACTTGCTGGCTTGTTTGAGCCAGGGCAAATCATCTAACCTTTTGATGTTTCTGTTTCCCTATCCATAAAATGTACTCCTCAAATTACTTCCAGTTTTATGCCTGTGATACTATGATAATAAACCATTAGATGTCACGGGCAAGCCCTAGAGAGATGCCTGAGGCAGGTAGTTGGTAAGTGAGTTTCTTGGGGTCACATATCAAAATGTCAGAATTGGGGGTCTGAACCCGAGTTTTCAGACACCCAGGTCCAACATACTCTTTCCACTAGGCTTTTCTGGGTGTTCAGTTAAATGATATTCTAGCAGAATTTCCTTTGTGATCCATGTGGTTTGGTTATATCAATAAACCCATTATCATTGGTTCAGGCCATGTAGAGTATGCCTTTATTTGGTCTAGTGTTTTACATAGAAACAATCGCCTTTCCCCAAGGGGAAATCAAGGCAAGTCTAGTTGAGTCAACAAGCGTTTATTAAATTTCTACTCTGTGTCAGGCGCTGGGCAGAAGTCCTGAGGATACAAAGAAAGACAGAACTATCACTTTCTCAAGAGTGAAGCAAAGGCAATGATTTTGGGAATAACAGACTATAGGGAAGGACATGGGAAAGTGGAGAAAGAACCTGGTGTTGAGAATAATCCATCTGAATGAAATGAAACTCTTTGGCTCAGGATATTGGAAGGAAGGCTGCCATTTTGAAAAGACAGGATTAAGTATACATCCCCATTCTACTTCATAACCAACCCTTTTTCAGTTGTATGAAAACTTTGAGCTCATTTTCACTGCCTTGGACTAAAAGAGACAATTAATTTTCCAGTTATGCTGGGTCATTTAGTGCCAATGTTGTGTGTGTGTCTGTGTTGGGACTATCATATATGATAAAATGGCCCAAGCAATCTTAACCAGTTAGTGGACTTCTTTTTCCCTCTGATGGTCGGGAGAGAGGAAGGAGGACATTTACTTTAAAATCCTCTTGTTTTCTCTTTCATGGAGGCACTCCTGCTAGCCCTGCCTCTGCTCCCCCCTCAAATCAGAATCTGCCTCCTTGAAACTTCCATTCCTGTTTCAAGTTCTCCCCATCTGGGTCCAAACAGAACAAGCCTCATCTCTCTTCGACATGACAGCCCTTTAAATACTTTAACAGGGAGTTGGGTTGTGTGGCTAGGTGCCACAGTAGAGTGAGCACTGGGCTAAGAATCAGGAAGACTCATCTTCATGAGTTCCATTATGGCTTTGGACACTTATTAGCTGTGACCTTGGGAAGTAGCTTAACCCTGTTTGCCTCAGTTTCCTAATCTGTCACTGAGCCAGAGAAGGAAAAGGCCAAGCATTCTATTATTTCTGCCAAGAAATCCCAAATGGGGTCATGAAGAGATTGACATGATTGAAATTATTGAACAACAATCATGCGCCCCCTTCGGCTTTTCTTCTTCAATACCTTCAACCAGTCCTCCTATGGAATGGACTGGAAGTCCCTCACCATCCTGGTTGTCCTTCTAGTCCTCAGAATTCTCAGTCCTAGAACTGAACACAGTCCTCCAGACTAAGGTAAAGTCCAACTGCCTATCTCCCCAACTTTCTTGTTTGGTACTGTCCTCTTCTCCTGACTCCCAAGAGCTTCATGGGGCTGGAGAAGAGTTGTCTGGAATCTAGGAGAGGTTTATTGTTGTTGAGTTGTTTCAGTCACGTTCAACCTCTTTGTAATCCCATTTGGGGTCTTCTTGGCAGAGTTACTAGAAGGGTTTGCTATTTCCTTCTCTAGCTCATTTTACAGATGAGAAAACTGAG